>NC_048604.1:92326379-92558879 GCF_003668045.3 Cricetulus griseus
AATTTTATTTTTTTACTTATCGCCATCTTTCAGACACTAACTCAATGAGTCTATACCTGCTATCATTTAAATACATATCTGAAAACGGTACCCTCTCCCCTGGGGTCCATATTCCAACCTACAATTTAGAAAGAAGACCTTGGCTTTGCAGTAGACCAGGCCTGATCTAAGGACTACAGCCCAGCAGCTTTACAAGAGGCCAGGCTGGCCCTTGGTACCTCAGCATCCCCTTCCCTAGGCTCCCCATACTCTGATCACAAACCTGATGGCTTTATTGGAAGCCAGGTTGGTACTAGAGAACCCAGCATTCTCTTCTCTTGGCTCCATACTCTGGCCACAGCCTTGGCAGATGTACTGGAGGCAGATGTACTGGAGGCCAAGTAAGACACTGCCCATTGCTAGCTAACACAACTTAAAGCCTTCCCAACAATCCCAGGCTGTACTACCTCCCCTGGGCTCCATACTCTGTTGTACAACTTCAGAGGAAGACTTCAAGCTTACCGGAGGGCAGGCCAAATCTAGAGACCCAAGGACCCAAAACCCCAGTGGACACACCCTACTGAACCTAAAGACTTGCTAGTCACCAGAACCCTTGTCCACTGAGGCCAGAAGACCAGAGAGGAAACAGAAACAAAGGAACAAAATACCCATCCAACAAAGGCAAACACAGGAATCAACACCTAGACCTATATTCATCTCAAATCAAGGTGCCTAAATACCAGTGTAAGAACAAAATCAATAACAGAAAGGGCAACATGGTACCACCAAAACCTAGCTATCCTACAACAGTAAGATCTGAATATTCCAATGTGGCTGAAGCACACGAAAATGATCTTTAAAATAACCTTATAAAAATGACAGAGGTCTTTGAAGAGGAAATGAAAAAAAATCCCTTAAAGAAATTGAGGAAAAGACAAACAAAAAATTGGATGAAATCAATAAATTCCTTAAAGAATGCCAAGAAAAAAAAGACAGTTGAAGGGCACAGTTTAAGACCTGAAAATAGAAATAGAAATAATAGTGGATCAAAGACCTCAACATAAATCCAGTTACTCTGAACCTGACAGAAGAGAAAGTGGGAAATAGCCTTGAATGCATTCGCACAGAATACCAGTAGCACCGACAATAAGATTGACAATTAATAAATGGGACCTCATGAAACAAAAGTTTCTGTAAGGCAAAGGACACTGTCAAGACAAAACAGCAGCCTCCTGAATGGTAAAATATCTTCGCCAACCACACATCTGACAGAGAGCTGATTTCCAAAATATATAAAGAACACAAAAAACTAGGCTTCAAAAAACAAATAATACAATTTAAAATTGGGATACAGATCTAATCAGAGAATTCTCAACAGAAGAATCTCAAATGACCAAGAAACACTAAAATAAATGTTCAACATCCTTAGGCATTAGGGAAATGTAAATCAAAGTGACTCTGAGATTCCATCTTACACCTGTCAGAAAAGCTAAGATCAAAAACAAAAGTGACAACTTATGCTGGATAGGATGTGAAACAGGGAAGAATACTTCTCCACTGGTGGTGGGAGTGCAAACTTGTACAGCCTCTTTAGAAATTAATATGGCAGTTTCTCAGAAAATTGCGAATCAATTTCTTTCAAGACCCAGCTATACCACTCTTGGGCATACACCCAAAGGATGCTCAGCTATGTTCATGGCAGCTTTATTTATAACAGCCAGAACCTGGAAACAACTTAGATGTCTCTCAGCCGATGAATGTATAAAGAAAATGTGGTACATTTACTCAATAGAGTATTACTTAGCTGTTAAAATCATTGATATCACGAAATTTGCAGGCAAATGGATGGAACTAGAAAAATCATCCTGAGTGAGGTAATCCAGACCCAGAAAGACAAACACGGTATGCATTCACCCATAAGTGGATATTAGCTGTAAAGGATAATCAACCTACAATCCACAGCCCCAGAGAGGCTAGGTAGCAAGGAGGGACCAAGGAGGGGAGATGTTTGGATCTCCCTGGGAAGGGGAAATAGAAGAGATCTTGTGGGTAGGCTGGGCATAGATGAGGATGGGAACATGAAGGATCAACTTGGTAGGAGATGAAATAGGAGAGTGCTGAAAGAAATGAATGGAAAGAGGAGCATTTTGGGATCAGGTAAAAACCTGATGCAAGGGACACTCCCAGGAATCTACAAGGATGACCCCAGCTAAGACTCCTAGCAATAGCAGATGTATAGCCTGAACTGGCCATCTCCTGTGACCAGGCAAGACTTCCAGTGGAGGATTGGGATACCAACCCAGCCACAACCTTATACCTACAGTCTTTCCTGCCTATGAGATGTGCTGGGGTAAGGGTCATGCTGAGATCGTGGGAGTGGCCAACAAATGAGTATTGCAGCCTGAGACCCATGCTACAAGAGTGAGACCCCTCCCTACAATTCCTGGACGGTCAGGAACCAGGGGCTGGATGACCTGGACACCTAGGATAGAACAAAATATGACTGAAGAAAATAAAAATGTCAACATAATGATGCCTAACAATATTCTGCTATACTTGTAGATTGATGTCTAGCCCATTTGTCATCAGAGAGGCTTCATCCAGCAACTGGTAGAAACAGATGCAGAGACTGAACTCAGGGAATCCTGAGGAAGAAGGGAAGGAAGGATTGTAGGAGCCAGAGGCGTCAAGGACATCATCACAAGAAAATCCACAGAAACAACTAACTTGGGATCATAGGAACTCACAGAGTCTGAACTGACAATAAGGGAGCCTGCATGGGACTGACATAGGCCCTCTACATATATGTGACAGCTATGCAGCTTGGTCTTCTTGTGGGACTCCTAACAGTGGGAGCAGGGCTGTCTCTGACTCTTTTACTGACTTTTGGAACCATATTCCTCATACTAGGTTGCCTTGACTAGCCCTAATACAAACGGAGGTGCTTAGTCCTATCACAACTTGATATGCCATGTTTTGTTGCTGTCCATGGGAGGTCTGCCCTTTCTGAGCAGAAACAAAGAAGGAGTAGATGGTATTGGGAGTAGAGGGGAGGTCAGGGAGGGAATGGAATGAGAGGAGGGAGGGTAAAGTGTGGTCAGGATATAAAATAAACAAATTTAAATACATACATACATGCAATACATACATATCTGTCTCCTATAGTACACTCATCTGCTTCCCTGGATACCATGCATCTCTTAAAGCTAATAGAATACAAGGCATTTTGAGTCATCTTTATTTGAATATATGAAATCTCACTATAATACTGATATTTTTGTCTAATCCATACAACATTCAATGCTAATAATTTTTAAGTGGGTACATAGGGGCTGGTGAGATAGGTCAGGAAGTAAAGACACTTGCTACCAAGTCTGATGATCTGAGTTTGATCCCTGTGGTCCACATGGTAGAGGAATAGAAACACCACCTTCAATTTCTTCTCTGACCTCTACATGCAAACTATGGCATTGACATGTGCACACTTACACATACTAAATAAATGAATAAATCTAAAAATTTGTGAATAGACGAGGCCAGGCATTGGTGGCACACACCTTTAATCCCAGCACTGGGGAAGCAGAGACAGACAGATCTCTATGAGTTCAAGGCCAGCCTGGTCTAGGACAGGCTCCAAAGCAATACAGAGAAACCTGGTCTCAAAAAGCCAAAAAAAAGTGAATATGTCTACCTTCTTATTACATGAAACAAAGGATGTCATTGTAGTACAATAGTAATATCTCCTAAACAGGGCCAAGAGAAGATATCATGTATTCATCAGTCTAATAACTACAGTATAATAGAAGCATTTAGCACCAGCACATTATACTTCCACATTCTATTTTTCTGATAACAAGGCTTTCTCACTGGAAATGTTACATTAACAGTGGAAACTTAAATTGCTAGGTGTGGAAAATCAATTACTGAAAGTCTATTAGTTGTTTTTAGCTGTTTAAAATAACAAGCAGACAGGTCAAGGTTAAAAATGGTCATTTGTATTTTTTTTAACCTGAGTTCCAAGTTCACAGACATGTTCACATCTATGAGCCAAGACTACAATTTAATTTGGCTGAACCTGACAATAAAGTGACAAATGAGCAATTGGTTCATTCTTTACAAACAGAAATAGGTTCTGAATTTATATACATGGAACTAGCAAATTATACCTATATCTTAATATTTCATATTTATATTACAAGCCGTTCACTAGAAGGCATAAGTCCTCAAGGATTTATTAAGTACTTATTATTTTGAGAGAATAAATTATTACATGTAAATCTGCATAAAGTATAAATATTCTTCTCAGCTCTATAAAAGTAAGCTCCCTATGCCTGAAAAGATGGCTATAAAGGTACCTTCTAACCCAATGAAACTCATAGTTTGGGCAGTAATTATCTCTTTTCTAATTAAAAGTCATCTGATAGCCCTTAAGTTAATTTCATACTAAATGTTCCAAGTTTAGATTGTTTCATCAATAAAACAAACAGGAAAGAGCATTTCTTAATTTCACACTAGAAGAAAACCCTTTATCATACAACAGTAGAGCATAAACAAGTATAAATTTGTGACTGTATGACTGCTGTTTCATTAATATATTAAGCAAATTCTTCCATGACATCCAAATTGCACTCTAGACCCCAATTAAAAAAAACAAATAAAAACAAGACCAAACTGCACTGTGAAAGGAAAAGTTATAACAAAGTCTTTTTAGCCCTAAATATTTAGCTTAGGTCAATGAGCAGAGCAGAACACATTTCATCAAAATGTGACCATTTAACAGTACTATAGAAAAATGTTTCTTAAAAGTAATAAATGAGTTGTGTTATATGATTCCAGCCATTCTGTTAAAAGGCATCAACTGACACATAAGAGCACTTCCACCAGCCTGAAGCCTAGAGAATCAATTACTCTGGGCATATCTTTCCAAGTGATTTAGTAATTCCTTTTAACCTTAAAAACATAAATCTATCATAGTACAAAAACTCCAACATATTTTAGTGTTTCTGCAATTGACTAAAAATAAAAAGGCATCCAAGGGAAATGCATTATATACTTATTATAGCTCAAAAATTTGGTTCCTAACATGTAAGACAATTCTCTGCCATTTAGCTGTCTGCCTTTCAGTACATTGTAGTAGATTTTTAACTTCTAGGATCTTATTGCACTTTGGGAAATTATAGGTAAAACACAGTTTTAAGAAAACCAGCATGTAATTATGCTTAAAGTCACATTAAATTGGCATTTTACTACTATACTCAAATAACATTCTTTAATGGGAACTAACAAAATGCATTTCCCTTTAAAAATACAGTAATACGATGTGAACTTTTTTTTAATAAAGCAACAGCTATGTAGAAATCTTTGGCCAGTCTTATTAAAGATTTTAGATTACTTTGTATTCGTAAGAGAGAGAATATCCTAAGAAAAATAGAACATTTGAAGATGGAACAATGTAAATTTATTTTTAAAAAATCTTACCTCAGTAGAACACCTGTGAGTCAACATACCACAACAGTGAAACAAAGTTATTCAAATAGAGCTCTGTTCAACTTAACCATTTATCCATACTAAGCATAGACCTTGAAAGAAATCCCTAACTCAAGGTTTCAAATAAAGCACATTTAAGACAGATGTGCTTTATAGTTGTGTCTTCAAGAAATGCCTTCCTTCCCCCAAACAAAGTGTGATTAATTAAAAGGTTGATTTCATGAAGAGTTTTCCTTTCCCATCAGCGCTTCAATTCAAAATACTAGCATCTTTGTTGACATGAACCTCAAGTCTCTTTTAGATGCACATGCTCTCTTGCAGCACTAACCTGTGCAGCCAAGAAAGATAGAACCCCAGGTATCCTCAATTCTCAACACTGATTTTCTACAGCCTAGTTTTATACCTTAACCTCCATGTTTTTCATTATGAATAGCACTGTCACATCAAAATCCACGTTTATACAGAATTAATCACCCAAAGAGTTTAATGAGCAAATGGCATTTGTCACAGAAATTAACCAGTAAGCCATCCCTTTCTCAAACTTTGACCTTTGTCTTACACTCCTCCCAAAGACATTCAGGGGTTCATGTCTCACCAATGGTTTATGTCCTTTGTAGTCATATGGTCTTTCATTATGTTCTTTACAAGCAGGCATTCATACTTCTTGGAGTTTTAATGTTGATTTTTATGTCTTTCTCAGAAATGAACTTTGAACAATTTCTTTTTTGAATTTCTAAGCCACCCAACAGTTCAGATCTGTGAGCACATGTCAATCATTATAGTGTCAGCGCTATAGCAAGTGGTGCGCATGTGCTAAATCATCACACTTCCAGGACTCGGAAGTAAAATCAGGTCCCTCCAGTGTTGTGACTTTACTTTCTAACAGTTGTAACTCTTCTCACTTGCCCTGACCCACAGCTATAGGAAGAAGTCAGGACAGAGAATGTGAAAGTGTATAATTTACTAAGGCTTCTCTTCAGTGCTAAAAAGGGAAGTCGGATGAAAAAAACGGATGTGGAACTGTGAATAAGCTCCCTGAAAGCACTGCAGAGTGCTACTTTCTATGATTGACTTATTTTTACACTATCACAGATGTGTGAATGGCCTTAAATCTTTCACTGGAATGACCTAGCATAGTGTGTATATCTGTGTATATACATACAATCTAAAACACAAACACACACACACACACACACACACACGCACATATATATATATATATATATATATATATATATATATGGTTTATGATTTAATGATACAATGAATTTTAAATCACCTCTGTCTTCAGAAAGAAAAAAATGCACTGGTATATAAAAATTAGTGAGTATTGTAACTGCACTGAACTAGGCATTTGCTGTTCTTGCTTAAAGAATAGTTATGGTGTTGGGAGAAGGGATACCATAATCAGAGTATATTGCATGAAAAAGCTCATTTAAAATGGAAACAAAGAATAGTTAGGGACATCAAGATGGCTCACTGGGTAAAGACACTTATCACCAAGCCTAACAACCTGAGTTTGATCCCCAGAACCCATATGGTGGAGGGGGAGAAACTGACTCCTGCAGGTTGTCATCTGATGTCCACATATGTGCTCCCCATACACACAAATAGATAAAAACTAAATTAGAAGTTTTTATGACCTGTCTCTAAGCCTGACTTGCCTGCAAGTAGAAACTGACTCTCAAAAATAGTAACACCTCATGTTGTTCTGGCTCCTGGTGTGTCTATACATACGAGAATATCTCCTGAGTATGCTAATTTACCCTCTAGTCTTTCATCCATCATGCTTCCCAGGAAAGGAAGAAGGGAAGGGGAGAGGGAGGAAGGGAGGGAGGGAAGGGAGGAGCTGCCAGCACATTGATCAATCAGAGCAAACTTTTAGATTTCTAGAGATAAGGGTGGACCTTAATAGAGTTTAAATATTGTCTCAGGGGGAGAATAGCAAGATAAGATATTAGGAACTGGGATAGGTGATCTTAGATCATGTCTTGATGAGGCTGCCATCTAATTTGGATCTTGTAGATTTTATGATATCTACACATTGGTGAGCAAAAGGGGGTGAAAATATTGACGTGAATTTCAATAAGGAATTCTATTCCTGTTAAATAAATTTTGAATTGGCTTGAGCTTTATTTTCAGGAAAATGTATTTCCTGAAACAAGTGGGTAAATTTATCCTCACAATTGGCTAACATAGAAACAGAAAATTATTCCCAGTCCCATTATTGTTTTACATGGTGACAAAGAATTATATTGGTTTCAATACTGAATTACCATGTTGAAATGATCGTTTTCCTTTGTTCTGGCTCTGCCATACTAAATTGATTCTGGGCTACACTAATGGTAAAAACACAACATTCAGAGAGCAAGATATCAATGCTCATCAGCGCCCAAGTACTGCTGTGCAAGCAAGGCCACGATGCCCCTTGAATATATTATTTCATCCAAGAAGATAAATGGATTTTTGTGACTTCATTTATTTTACTTTATTATATGACCTACAAAACACTCCACAGTTATATTCCCCAGGATCTTAAATATGTTTTTCTGATTACTCTTTTAATTTTTGCTTACTCTAAATTATTGTTCTCTTTCCAAGGACTTGGGTTCTGTTGGCATATGGTGGCTTATTTATGTTTAACTAAACAATGCCACTTCCTAATATGATACCTTCCCCCACTTTTGAAACCATTTCAGTATCCAAGCAATGCTGCTCTCTCATTGGGTTTCATTATTCCACTGGTAGCATCTCCGTCTCACATGCAAAACGCTCCCTATGGGTACATCTCAAGATGCCAGCAACACACCTAATGTATCTACACACTGACAAATGCATATTTTACTCTCAAACCATACCTCTCAATGAGTGTTGAAGTTTTGGGTCATTTGAAATTTTGCTGGCTTATAAGAGCTATATTTTAATTAACAGATTAGGTACACATCATTATGGGACATTTTGTTGTTTCAGTACATATGTGTATCAATCAACTCAAGTTACTTAGGTTGTGTATCACTCAAATGTAATTTCCTCATGATGAGACTCTTCTACGATCTAATTCTTTTGTAACTTGCATTGTAAGACACAGCATTTATTATGTTCAACTACTGTGTCATAGAATTCCAAAACATAGTCCTTCTTTCTGGCTGTGACTTTATAACCATTAATCAAGTGCTTCACTTTCTCCTTGTCTCCCTGCCCTCTAGTAATCATTTTCCTGTTCTCTACTTATATGAGCTTGATATATTTTAGTTTTAATTTTCATATATTATGTTTTGAATACATTCTTTTCCCTCTCCCAATTCCTTCCAAATAACCCCCTCTCTACCCCAGCCAACTTTATGTGCTTTCTTCTCTCAAAACAAACAAAACAAAGCAATCCAAAAATAGAAAATAAGCAAAAAATGGAGTCTGTTTTGTGTCTATTTCAAATTATTTTTAAGAATATCATACTTGAGATTTTTATTAGCATATATTAATTATACATGAAAATGGTTTCACTAAAACATTTCACAATCATCCCAACAGCCCTCCTTTTATGTGGTATATGTTTTTACACATGTACAGGTGTAGTTACATGTTTGGCTATGTGCATGTGAAAGCTTGAAGCTGACAGCAGGTGCCCCTTGATGATTTTCCACTTTAGTTGACTAAGGTGGGGTTTCTCACTGAACCTGGAGCTCACCAATCCTGGTTAGTCCAAATAGCTCCCTCCAGTCAGTGATCTTATTTCTGCATCCCACGTACCCACCTTGCCTGCCCAGATTTTACAGGGGTTCTAGAGACCTGAATTCTGGTCTTTTTAATGTTTCCATGGGAAGCAGTAAATGATTATTCATTGGGCCATCTCCCAGTTCCTCCATTAGTTTCTCTTATCTTTTTCATACTACTGAAAGATTTTAGTTTGCTGAGAGAAAAAGTTTTAAAAGATTTTAGTTCACAGAGAGAAAAAGTTTCCCACAGGCCTTGGCCCATTACAAGGAAGTTGGCCCCAACCCCGGGCACATCCTATGCTTTAGACGGGGGCAATCGCCAAGACAACCCTATTTGGGTCACACCTGGCTGGCCAACAAAAAATCAAGGACTTTCCAGTGTACGGTCTGTGGTTTGTCCTTTGTAAAAAAGCAGGTCACACCTGGGTGACCACTCTAACATGAGATCATACTTTGTAATCAATCACTTTGTGCCCCTTGCCTGTATGCTGATCTGCAGTTTTTTCCTATATAAGGAGCTTGCACCCCATGCTGGGGTGTGCAGCTTCCCCGATATTGCTGACACCCGAATGCGCATTCGTTCAATAAACCCTCTTGCTTTTGCAGCTCTTGGTCTGGTTTCTGAGTCTTGGGAGCTCCTCGCCATCCTGAGGCCCTTAGGGGTCTGGGGGTCTTTCAGTACCACTACCACTGAATCCCTTCCATTTCCCAACATGCCTCCCTATTGCATTCTTCTCTCTCTCTCTCTCTCTCTCTCTCTCTCTCTCTCTCTCTCTCTCTCTCTCTCTCTGTGTGTGTGTGTGTGTGTGTGTGTGTGTGTGTGTGTGTGTTGCATGCACATGTCAACAAGCATAATCAGCATTGCTTACAGAAAGATGAATGGAGGGTTCTTTGTAGGAACATGGGCAATTTGCCAATTTGCCAGTGGCTACACCACTAAGGAAACGGTCTCTCCCTCCCTCAGCTACCATTAGCTGACTTTAGACCCTTAAGGAAGGAAGGGTGAGTGCTCCTTTGCCTCAACACCTGTAGCAACATCAACTGACTATAAATTATCAAGAAGGGCCAGAGCCAAATGAGCTCCTTCCCCATCCATGATGAAATGTTGAAAGGCTCAGTCTTGTGCAGGACTATTACAGGTAATCACAGTTGCTTAAAGTTCAGGCATGCAATGGCAATGTCATACCCAGGAGAAAATGTTCTGTGTCACGTGACCCTGTCCTTGGCTTCTACATTCTTCCCATCACCGCCATTCCTCCACAAGATTCCACATGAGCCTTGGGAGGCTATTGTTTAGTTTTTGAGATGTGGTCTTGTAGCATCAGGGCGGGCCTCAAGATCTGTAAGATCTTAAACTTTTGATCTCCCTATCTCTACCTCCCAAGTATTAGGATTCTAAACTGCATCATTATCATTTCCAGCTTATAAATTCTTGGAGTTAGAACCCAATGTCTAATATAGGCTAGCCATCACTCTACCAAATGAGCTACAACTTCACCACTGCTTTTTTATATAAATTTTATTTAAATTAGAATCAATCTTATTTTACATATCAATTCCAGATCCCTCTCCCTCCCATCCTCCCATACCTCCCCATCTACTCCCCAGGGAGCGTGAGGCCTTCCATAAGGGATCATTACAATCTGCCAAGTCATTTGGGGCAGGGCCTAGGCCCTCCCCTGTGTATCTAGGCTAAGATAGTACCCTTCTATGGGAAATGGGCTCCCAATGTCCATTCATGCACTAAGGATTCATCCTGGTTCCACTGCCAGAGGCCCCATAGACTGCCTAGTGCTCCTAACTGACACCCACGTTCAGGGGGCCTGTTTTGGCCCTATCTTGGTTCTCCAGCTGTCAGACTGGGGTTCATGAGTTCCCACTTGCTCAGGTCAGGTGTTTCTGTGAGTTTCCCCAGCATGGTCTTGACCCCTTTGTTCGTCACTCCTCCCTCTCTGAAATTGGATTCCAGGAGTTTGGCTCAGTGCTTGCCTGTGTGGATCTCTGTTTCTGCTTCTATCAGCTACTGAATGAAGACTCTAGCATGGCATTTAAGGCAGTCATAAATCTCAGTATAGGGGAATGGCATTTAAGGTATCCTCTCGACTATTGCTTAGATTCCTAGTTAGGGTCATCCTTTTGGATCTTTGTATAATTCCTTAGTGCCAGATTTCTCTTTAAACCTGCAGTGGCTCCCTCTATTGATGTGCCTCTTTTCTTGCTCTCCTCTATTCTTCTAATTTTATCTCTCAATCTTCCTGATCCCTCATGTTCTCCCTCCTCCTCTTCTCCCCTCCTCTTCCTCCTACTTTCCTCCCTCCTCCTCCCATACTCCCCATTTGTTCAGGGGCTCTTGTCCCTTTTTGCTTCACTGGGGGACTGTGTATGGCTCTCTTATGGTCCTCCTTGTTTCCTAGCTTCTCTGGAGGTGTGGATTTAGGCTGGTAATAACTATGTCTAAAACCCATATATGAGTGAGTACATGTAATGTTTGTCTTTCTGTGGCTGAGTTACCTCAATTAGAATGGTTTCTAATTCCACCCATTTGCCTGAAAATTTCAAGATTGGATTGTTTTTATTTCCACTGAGTAGTACTCCATGGTGTAAATAAATCACATTTTCTTTATCCATTTTTGGTTGAGGCACATCTAGGTTGCTTCCAGGTTCTGGTTATTGCAAATAATGCTGCTATGAACATAACTGAACAGACGTCCTTGTATGAATGTGCATCCTTTGTCACCCCAACTTTTTAATGGAAATATCTTTACTGCAGATAAGTGGTGGCAGATCAGAAATCCTACCCCCGCCCCCAGGAAATGCTCTCAATAGGCACAATGAAGATCTCTGGCATTTGCTTGTTTATAGTAGAGAAATCTAACCTGAAAGTCCTTAGTAATTATTATTTGGTGAATTTGTTGATAAGATTAAAGGCATTGACCTTACATTTATCCTTGGATTTAAGAAGCTGCCTTGCTACACTTGAAAAACTACCTTTACAATTGGTGCCTTTAAACAACAACAACAAAATTAAATGGGTTTCCATTCAGCTACCTCCATTAAGGCACAGTGACTCTATACTTCAATCCCATTGCTCTTAAAAGTTTCAAGACCAGGCATTCAGTTGTCAAAAGGGAGATTCAGTATCTGTCTGGCTGTGATTGGATAGAAAAAGGGTTAGGATTGGAGATTTAAAGAGATGAGCCTTTTGAAATTGCTTGGATTTATGGGTGTCTGTTAGAATGTGGCTGCCTCTTAAAACAAAAGAATAAAATCTAAATGAAACTGACAATGAAGAACACCATATTGCGCAATGAAGTCATATCAACATGCACAATTAATAGCAGGAAACAGGCTGAAGCATCTCCCTTTAAGCCACGTGCCATCTGGCCCAGAAGCAGTCATTCTACCAGACTGACACCAAAGGTCGGCAGGAGCGAGAGCCGTATGTCCCGCTGCCAGGCTCCTGGATTTTATTTCTCATTTAAGAGAATCTGATCTGTCATTCCTCTGGCTCCTGTGGGCTTTAAATTCACATAATCAACATATCACTGCCAGAGACTTAGTAATAGCTGAGGCAGTTTAAAGGTGAGTGGAGAATAATCATACTCCCATGCCAGATGCTTTCAGTTCTGCAAAGAAATAAAACGTCCATCTCCCGCTCCAAAACTAAGGCAAATTGGCCTGTGTGAAGGAGATCTTGCCTCTCTTCTCAAGTGAGCTAGTAGCTAGATTTTACTTCCTGGGAGGGCTGGCCCTTCACAGAAGTTTAGAGTAGTTGTTCTCCAAATGTGGCTCCCAGGCTTCTGAGGGTTCTCAAGGTGCTTCCTAAGGGGCTTAAAGGTCATAACTATTTTCATAACAATACCTCTATTTTCCTGTTTCACTGTTTGGCATTTTCAGGGTGATCCAAAAGTAGATAAAACCACTGAGTCTGTGTCAAAGCAACAATATCAAGTTAGACTGATAGAAGCTACACAGGAAAAAGTTAGTGCCAGTTTTTGTTTAATAATATTCTTGATGGGGCTCTAAAAATTGTTAGTTTCATTATTTCTGAATCTTTTTTGTAATTAACTTATTTTTACATTCCAATCCAAGTTCCTCCTCCCTCCTTTCCACCCATTCCCTTCACAGGCCCTCCTCTCATCTGCTCCACGAAGATATTAAGTCCTCCCCTAGGAAATCTACTAAGTCTGCCCCATCATCTAGTTGAGGCAAGACCAAGGCACCTCTCCACCCCCACACCCCTGTGTCTAGACTGGGCATGGTATCTCTCCATACAGAATGGGCTCCACTAAGTCATTTTGTACATTAGCATTAGATCTTGAACTAACTGCCAGTGGCCTTATATATCATCACAGTCACACCATTGTCACCTGTATTAAGGGAATCTAGTTTGGTCTTATGCAGGTTCCCCATTTGTCAGACCAGAGTCAATGATCTCTCACTAGCTCAGGTCACCTGATTCTGTATGTTTCCCCATCATGGTCTTGACTCCTTTGTTCATATTTTTGCTCCTCCCTCACTTCGATTGTACTCCAGGAGCTTGAGACATTGGTTAGTTGTGGATTTCTGCATCTTATTTCTCAATCTTTAATTACACATCCTATTCATATTTCATGTGACAATACAAAACAAGTTGAATTATACATGTTTTACTACATGTTGAATTATACTGCCCATTTTAAGGAAGAACATTTATGTTAACATTTTAGTTGGAAAGTAAATTGTCTTTTATGTAGATGCTACTTCTATATGAAGGAATTGACAAATTATGGCCAATCAAAATTGGTCAACATTTATCAGAAATGAACTAAGTAATCCAGTTAAATCACAGAATAACAGTATTTGTTGCCAATGTCAAAATTGAAGTTTTTCAATGAAAATTGGAATTTTGATAATCTTGTATCTGCAATATGAGTATGACAGTTTCTAAGCACTAAAGATTTATCTGAGATGAGATGAGTGATTATTAATAATGAGCTCAATTCTTTTGAAGTTGTAGAATGAAATGTGCCAACATTTGGAAGATCTGCACAATGCAAACAACCAGTATTTTCCAAATGTCCAATTTCTTGACATTAGAAAACAAGAATGATTAAATTACCCATTTTAGGCCAAAAATGAAAATTCTGTTTTTATATTTAAAAGTCCATATGAAAATTTACCTTATCAAATCTTGGTTTATAGTTTCAAAGAAGATGGTCAATAGTTACCCCAAAACCTGTTCAAATACCCTTCTCCTTTTCCAATAATTTATCAATACAAATTTGGAGTTTCTTCTTGTATTTCACCAATGTTAAATATTATATGCCATTGAATTCAGAAGCAGGTATGAGAATCCTGCCATCTTCTATTAAACATTAAAAAAGATTAGAAAAATAAAACAAGATGTCCCTGGAAGTACAGGCATGTAATGCCAACTATCAGGGAGGCTGAGGCAGGAGGACCACAAGTTCAAGACATGCTAAGGTTATAGAATGAATTCAAAGCCAGCCTGAGCAACTAAGTGAGACCCTATCTCAAAATATCTGTTGATATAGCTAAGTGGAAGAGTTCTTGCCTAGCATGAGTGAGACCCTAGATTCAATGCCAAGTACCACAGAAACATAAAAAAATAAAAATAAAATAAAAATAAAATAAAACAGATGCTGTTGAAACAGGTCAATGGGAAAAGTTCATTCTCTGGCATCCACATAATAGGGAAGAATTGACTCCTGCAGGTTGTCTTCTGACCTCTACACAAACACACACACACACACACACACACACACACACACACACACACACACACAATGCTGTGAGAGCTCTAGGGAAAAACTGGCCCCTGCTATGCAAGCATTCTACAACTACACTAAATGCCAGGGCAAAGGACTTGCATTTTATTTTCTTGTGTTAGAGATCAAATCCAGAGCCTGGTGGATGGCACTAGGCAAACACTTTACCACTCAGTCACAGCCAACTCCTGGATCTACATTTTAAACATAAATGTAAATGAGCAGAGAAGAGAGCAACTAGCATTCTAAATAAATGAAACAACACTAACAGAAACACATATGGAAAGGGCAATCAATCTACTAGCCACAGAGGAAGGCTCAAAGAAACTATGAGATAACAGTCAGGAAAGGCATTTTCAGGACAAATGTTGGAGGACAGGATGGATTAATAAGAACTATAAGTCTTTCCTAAAGGCAATTCAAAACCATTGAGTAAAGAAATAAAAGAGAGCAACAGAGAGTAGATGTAGGGTAGATTGGCAAACTGGGACAGGAATGAGAAAGTTCTATTAGGAAGCAATTCACAAACCAAGACTGAGATTGTTCAAGTCTGACTAGAGGAAATAGAAACCAAAAGGAATGAGCATAAGGGAGACATTGAAGAGTCACAGCTTGGTAATCAAGGCAATGGAGAGGCAGGAAAGAGAATATTCCAAGATTTCAATCCCAAGAGTTTCACATGATACAAATGCACAGAAATCACTTAGCCTGGGATGCATCTACTTACTCTACATCTACTTACCTCCTAAGTTTGGTGCTAGAAGGAAAGAGGCCTGGGTTTCCTGCCATGGAGGAATTTTGTCTCTGCTGAACAAGGTAGAACATCATACTTGCTTTATCACTGGCCAAGATGTCTGCTTCTTACCACAGATAAATAAGACCTGAGTTTCATTACAAGATGGTAGTTGCTCACTACCAAGCCCACGTCCAAGCTTATGCCATCACTAAGCACTTCTGATACCTTCTCCCCAGGATTTTCCAGTGGCAAAGTGTTTGAACTTGACTTTTATTTCTAACGTTGCTACCTTGCATGGTAGAACTCGACTTTCTGACTTGTGACCTAATTGTTCTCAGCTTTACTCCACAGCTGTGGACAGTCAGTACCTGCTTCCAATCTTCCCATTTCTTTTCCAGATTTGCTTAACGCTGAATTGTCCTATTTGGAGAGAATGAACAGATATGCTCTTTATATAGTACTAAGTCCAATTCCGAAAAGTGGTTAGCCGTAGTTAAAAGGCAAAGAAGGGTCAATAAAAGGGAGGGAAATTACTTAATAGCAAAGTGTTTTGCCCAGGAAGCATGTGGCTGACTAGCATTTCCCACATAAACACTGGGAATGGTGGTGCACTTATAATCGCAATGCTAGGCAAGCAGAGACATGTGGATACCTGGGGTTTACTGGCCACTGAGCCTAGCCTAAACTGTGAGGGCTGTTACCAATGAAAGACCCTAGCTCAAGAAAACAAAATGGAAGACTCCTGGGAACAACAGTAAAGGTTATTCTCTGGCATGCACTCATATTTGTGGGTGAGCACGCACACTTGTACACATGGGCAGGATGAGAGAGGGGGAGAAGGGGAGGGGAAAGGAGACAAGAAGGAGAAGTTACTAGCACTAGAGATGAAAATGTGCAGCCTGGAGAACAGGAGGGAGGGAGTCATGATGATGATGAGATAATAGTCTTCAGGTACAGAAAAGACTCTGCTGGAGAGAGGAAGTCTGGTTGTCTTCCCATCTGGCCAAAGGCAGACCAAGGGCTTAACTACAGCATGGGAGATTTACATAAGATCAAAGAACTTCTTGAACAAATGTGGAAATGGGTTTCAGAGGGGTTTGTTTAATTACCTTTTCCAGCGATGACTAAAAATAGTGTAGCTTCTCAACAGCTGGAAGGCCAGGAGGTGTTCTCTGGACAAGCAGGAGGTAAGCTTTGCTTGTGCTTGTCACCCATCCCTTTACACGTCCTTTTATCCCCAAGGAAGAGCTCTTAACCCTTTTCAAGAGCAAGGCTTCTTGGAAAATTTCATATATGCATTTTTAATCAGTTACTAAAGCCGTTGTCCCAGTCGCCACCATCACACTTACATGGTGACATTTTGTGATCAAACAAATAAAGCTTGCCTGAAGATCAGAGTGCCATAGATGCCAGAAAGTGTTGGCACAAACCTTTAATCCCAGCACTAGGGAGGTGGATGCAGGAGTGAGAAGGTTGGGCGGACAGAGGACTATAAGGCAGGAAGAGACAGGAGCTCATGGCATTCAGGCTAAGGATTCCAAGAGACAGGATCACCCATTTGGTCTGAGGATTCAGTAGAGGTAAGACGTCTCTCTAGTGGCTCGCTCCTTTACTACTCTGATCTTTCAACATTTACCCCAATACCTGACTCTGGGTTTTTAGTATTAAGACCTATTAGAACTCGTGCTATACACTTATAGTAATATAATTCCAAAAGCCATAGAGGCAATTTCTGACACAATGATATCCTAGGCAGATTCAAAATTGTTTCTTTAACTGAAGGATTGCATGGCTGATTTTTAATTAGGATGGATTAATGCAGGGTTCCATCTATAGAAAGCTAAATTGAAAGGAAGAAAAAGCAATGAGGTAATTTGAGGGGGGAAATAGGCTTTCCGTCCTCTCCTTTCTAAATATAACTCTGAAAGGGAAATTTGTATAAAATTGTGTCATTCATTGTGTACCCATATATCAATCCCAGAGCCATCAATTACCACCTCTTGTCAGAGTAATTCTGTCTTGATGATTCTCACATCTGTCCTCACTTGTCTTTGTCAAAATCATCAGTATGTCCAGTCTCCTAAGCATTACTCCAACAGCCTCCTATCTGAACCACCAGCCTTTAGCCTCATCTCCCTCCAAATGTTCTCACACTACCACCAGCTAACTGCTGATTAAACAGAAACCAAATCATCTCAACAATTCAATTTAAATTACTCAGTTGTTCACAGACGCCTACAAGAATAGAGCAAGGTTCAGCATTGTGATATTAGATAGCTAGCTAGAAATTAGCAGAATCATATATCACTGAAGCTTGACCCTTCCTCCCTAATCAGTTTTGGGTCCCACCTCCTTTGTCATGGATAACACATTAATTTAAGGAAGGGGAAGTATCTCAACTGCCCCTTTTTACAATTTGAAATACCATGTGAAAGGAGATAAGAGGCATCCTAATTGCTCCAGCTTAAGATTTAAAATACCACACAAAAGAGAAGAAGGTAAGGCTAATAGAGCTTTGTTGATGCCCACCAAGGGACAGTTGGAAGCCAGGGCAATGGCTAAGTTGGTAAATGAGCTAGCTGTACCAGCCCAATACCCTGGCCAGAGTTCAATCCCTGCAACCCAAGTGTAAACAGAAGATTCATCTGCCATTCTAGAACTCCTACATCAAGACGAGAGGTGAGATAATTGGCCAGAAACTCTCAGGCCAGCTAGCCTAAGATAGACAGCATAGTAGCAGAAACAAGAAGGACCCTACTACAACAATGTAGAAAAGGAGAACCAACTCCCAAAAGTTGTCCTATGACCTCTACACACACACACACACACACACACACACACACACACACACACACACACACACACATGAATTTTGAAAGATTTATTTTTATTTTGTATGTTTACCTGGATAAATTTATCTATATCACATGTATGCCTGATGCCTGTGGAAGGCAGAAGGCATCACATGCCCTGCAACTGAAGTTACAGATGGTCATGAGCCACCAAGTGGGTGTTGGAAACCGAACCCCAGTCCTATGCAAGACTGGCAAATACTCAACTGTCAAGCCTTCTCTTCAGCCTCATAATTTTTTTAAAGAGGAAGCTATTTCCTCCTGGTAACTATTGATGTTTTTATGAATTTATTTCACGGTTTATTTAATTCTTTTAAACCTGCTTGTTACATGGTTTTGATCAGAACAGGGTCTGAGTTGTGTCTTTGGCCCTGGGTACAGACATGAGATTCCAAACTGAAAAGATCCTAAGATTATTATTTAACCGTGGGAGGCCTTCTGGGAAAGGACAAAGCCATATTATTTATCTCCTTTCTTAACAGTTCATCCAAATGAGCCTGTCAGGCACCTGAAGATGAAACTACCTCTCAGGAAAACTATCTGTTCTAGAGATCTTGGGAAAACAAGATGAAGCTTAACTAACATGGAGGCCAGCACAGTGGTCTCTCTGGGAGTAGTCTACCCCATGAGAGTATTTTCCTCCTTTTCAGTAAATGGCCCTTTTGGTCATGGCCCACTCTCACCTTTTGAAAGTATCTCATTTCATTCTGTAATAAGCCAGACTGACTTCTACAGTGCACTTACCTGAAATCATTTAACAGGATTTACAAGGACAGGGAACTGAGAGGCCAGAGTGCCATCCCAGTAACAATGCCACTTCAGGGTCATTCCTGTCAGGTGTCCTCCTTATCACTAACCACTCCTCAGCTATTCTTCAAACTCTCACTCCACATTCCCAGTGGAGTTACTTTGAGTTTTGTTGTTTTCTCAACTACATTTCTGTGCTTTCTGCAAGGCTGGACTTTCTGTCCAAACTGTTGACTCTCTGCTTGCTTTATCTGTTGTCTACAATGAAAGTTAGAAAACTCTCCTCTAGAAATACAGGTGGCTAAGTACTGGAGTGCTTTCTACTATAGACAAGGTCCTGGGGTTCTGTCCCAGTAGCACAAAATCAAACAAAACACCAAAGTTCTGTCTCATGCTCTCCAGAAGGCCAGGACCTCACACCAAGTCTAGTTTCTTACCTGCTTTTCTTTAACAAGCATGAGACTGCCTAAGAATATCAACAAAAGGCTCAAAAGAGAGGAAACGTAATTTTGAAAGAATCCAATACTCAGTATTTCCTTTTTAAAAGTATCTAAGTAATTATTTAGGACAAAAATTCAGAAATTACTTGGAGTTTGTATTTCTGTTCATTGGTAAAATATACTATAGAGTAAGTATTTCTTCCTGTCTTGACATGACAACCACCATCATGAAACACGGTTGTTATGATAATCTATGGAACTTTATCATTCAATCATGGCACCAAAATAAGCAGAAAAATACAGCGGGTGGCTAAGTCTATGGTAAAGGTAATGAGACATTACATTTTAGGTAATGTCCCCTAGTGAAATGGGTGGGACCCAAGACTCAGTCACCATTCCCTCATGTCCCAGCTACCCATAGTCTTGCTATATAGGAAGGGAAAGGTGGAAAATTTTCAATGATGCTGTTTTCCTTGAGTCATATATGCTGGAGGTGGGACTTCTTGGTGGATACCTGCCTTTAAGTTGTCCATGTTCTTTCAAGTAACAACGATAAACTCATTGTTTTACCAATGTGGACCCGGATGGAATCCTTTCTTTGGTCTATCAGTGCCCCTTTGACCTGGGATAAAAAGATACATTTATTTACAGCTCCCCAGGAAATGTCATACTCTACTATTTTTATATGTAATTCAGATCCTAAAATATGTTCTGTTGTTTTGTTTATGCTTGTAAGAAATGTAATGTTGCATGCAGCTGTAATTTGTTCATTCTTACATATTTCTTATTTGATTACTCTGATGCTGATAGGCATTTGGATCCTCCCCAAGTTTAGACTCTTACAAATGGTGCTTCTAAGTTTTTGACAAGCATAAATGTGCACCCAGGTATATATTAGGCTGAAAAATATAAATTTTCCATATTCAACCTTTTTTCTGCTAAAATGACAACTTAATACCTTGGAATGAAATGACTGAATCATAGGATACGTGTATGGGATATAGTGCCAAATATGTTGCTAGGTTCTCTTTCTGGTCTCTTCATAAGCTCTGTCTAATGAATTCAAACAAGATACAGAGTGTAATGTTGAAGATAGATTTTGTTACATAACACCGTGAGGCATTTTCAAGAATTAAAATAGACAGTGAGCAAAGGGTGTATTGCAAAGGAGAAAAACACTCTCATGGGGTGAGAGTAGACAATGGCCAGAGAAATCATTGTGCTGACATCCATAGTCTGGTTTTATACTATTTATCTCAAGGGCCTGAGAACAGACAGATTTCTCATTCAGGTGATTGACAGGCCCATTTGGATTGACTCCTTTTGAGATGCTCTCTCTCTCTCTCTCTCTCTCTCTCTCTCTCTCTCTCTCTCTCTCTCTCTGTCTCTGTGTGTGTGTGTGTGTGTGTGTGTGTGTGAAAGAGAATGAGTGAATTAATTAATTAATTAATTAATTACCCTCAGAGGACAGAAGAGGGAGCTGGAGTTACAGGCAGTTGTAAGCCACCCAACATGGGTAGTGGGAAACATATTTGGGCCCTCTGTAAGAGCAGCAAGGCTTCTTAACCATTGAGCTATTTATCCAGCCACCGGATTCACCCTTAAGGAAAGAGACAGTTGTATTTTTTGTTCTTGACCAGAAAGCCTCATGCTATATAGTAATTTTATAATCTTCTCTGACAGTGCAGAAAGTCATATCTAAATCCAAAGCCAGATATACAACACAGATCTCATTGTTTTGTTCAAAAATCATATCATAGAACAGTTTTTAAGTAAGAAAAATACAAAAATAAATCTATAAAAAATAGTCCTGCTTTACCAGGAAGCCTTCCCATAATGGGGCTCAAGAAATATCTACTACCTTCATCTTTGCCTTTTTTCTAATAGTTATCCTTTCAGATGTTACTTTAAACATCAAAGAAAGGCAATTGCATTGTGCCCTCCCTTCTCTTGTTGCATGTTTTCAATTCTAAAGATGGGCAATTATGATGCTTTCCCCTTCCTTTGCCCATCATTCTTTTCACTTTCACAAATTGTCTTACCAAGAACACAGGAGGAAGGGCTCAAAGATGATTTTGAGAGAGGGACCAATCCTCAATGACCTTTGAGCCTGGTAATTTAAAGGGCTTGGTTTACCAAGTTATTATGCCGGTTGTAGTTCCACCTTTAATAGCTAAGAGTTGTGTTTGTCTAAGTTACTTTTTACTGCTGTCCTTCTGGGAAGGAAGGTCAGCATAACTGAATCACAAGGTGGCCGTCATTTGTACTTTTGTAAGGACTAGTGAAGCTCAGTATATTTCACATGTCTTCATAATTTGCATATCTTCTATGGAAAATCTTAAGTTTGCCCAACTTTCTATTGGTTCGATGCCTCATTCATTTTTATTACTATTTTGATTTCACAGCTGAAGGCCTTATAATTCTATCATTGCTTAGCTCTCTAAATGTTCTGATTCAGTCCTATCCCCCAAAGAACCCTGTGTTTGACTCTATTCAATTATATATTACAGTACTGAAGTTTTATTTACATGTCTTCTCTAGATTAATAAGTAATTTGGGGGTTGTTAAGTAATTGAAAATGAGAAGTGTTATTCATCATTGCATTCATAGCTCCAGTTTATTATCTACAAGTGATCAATAAATATTTATCCAGTTTACTGAAATACATTTCACATTATATTCTTCCTGAATTTGTGTTAACTCTTTTGTATTCATTTGTATGAAGCTCATTCCAGTATTGACAGTGGTGTGAAGCAAAACGCTCTGCCCCTGTCCCACTATGTTACAAAGGAGTAACAGTAGTTCCAAATATACAAAGGCAAAGATCAGAAAGAGGTAGAACTTTTCTCTGAAAATAAGTGAATATAAAGTATAAGCAATAAATAAAATTGACAAGAAAGAAACCTTATTCTTTTTGTATTTTAATACTGTAATGGACAAAGGACATTGATATAGAATTTATACCAGAGGAGAAAGAACTAATAAAGCAAGTAGTAAAACTAACCTGGCACATTCTTATAATGTAATAGAAACAAATATTATTGAAAATGAAACTGATGACCTCCAAAGTTGTATAACTGTGGTGCCTTCTATTGTTCTTAAGTGTACTTTATAGAGAAGCTTTTGATTTCCTATAGACAGGATCCATCCATTGTTTCTAGTTTACTTTTATTATAGGACAGGTTTCTTCATACATACAATTATTTTTGTTTTCAGTATTCTTCTCTCTCTTTCTCTCTCTCTCTCTCTCTCTCTCTCTCTCTCTCTCTCTCTCTCTCTCTCTCTCTCTCTGTGTGTGTGTGTGTGTGTGTGTGTGTGTGTGTGTGTGTCTTGCTGGGGATGGAACTCTGGACCTTCCACATCATAGCACATTAGGCTACAACCTCAGCCCAATACACTTTTATTGGGATGCTATTTTTAATACATTAAAGAATAGACATGACTCCTTTGACCAGGTTACTTAATTCTTAAGTATTTATTCTAAGAAAAGAAGAAGAAAGGGGGAAATCCTATATAAGATATTTATCCCTATATTATAGCAGTGGAAAAATGAAATAAAGAATTCATAACAATAAGAAATTAAATGTAACCCAAGCATGGTGGCACAAGGCTTTAATACCAAAAACTTGGAAGGTCAAAGCAGGCAAATACCTGTGAGTTCAAGAACAGCCTAGTCTACACAGAAAGTTCTAGGCCAGCCAAGGCTATACACAGTGATACTCTGTTTCAAAAAATAAAAAATAATTAAGTGTATAAATTATTTTATAGAAACTCACAAGAATATTATGTATCCATTACAAATAGGAAATTATGATGTACATATAGGAGAAGGCCAATGCTAATAGATGTATAAAATTACATTGTACTCTGGATAAAATTATCTCACATAATCATGCATGGATGTATAGAACATCACTGAAAAAGCAAATATGAAATTACTGGAAATTTTATAGTGGCAAGATAATGAAGGAAATTCTTTAGCATTGTTCTCGTTCATTCAGTTATTTCCTTCCCTCTCCCCTCTTGTATACAGCCACCATCATTTGTTATAGGGATGATGACAACCACCTCACAACTAGTCTTTAGACTTCTTTCATATTCTTCCATGGTGCATCCACACTCAATTCTCATCATAGACAGAATCTTCCTGAAAACAGTAAGTCAACATTGCCACTTTTCTGCTCAAAACTGTCCAATGACTTTCCCATCTCATATGGAATAGAAATGAGTATTGCTACACTAGTAAGAATGACCATGAATGAACCGCACACTCTCTTCCCTCCTGATATCATTTCATGTTTCATTTTTCTGGATCCTGTGTTCCACCCTTAATAGACTTGCCCTGATGCAAATGACCTAGGGTGATTACCACTCCCACATCGTTGTACTGAATCCTATCCCCAACTTGAAGGCTCTTCTCTGAAAGGATGTCTTTGATCAAATAGTTTTCTGTCCATTCTATTTAAATTCCCAATACCCCAACCTCCATATATTTTCACTCCTTCTCCCTGTCCCCTATGATAATTATTAAAATCTATTAAATCCTATGTGTCCACTTGTTTCTTGTCTTCCAAGAGTATGGGCTCTACAAGGGTAAGGCCTTTTAACTGTTTTGTCTATCACAATGTCCTCAGCAGCACCTAAATACTGTGAGGCACATAGTAATAATCAATATTTTTTTAGTGAAAAAATAAATTGACTCAACATATTTTAAAGGACTTTTAACATGTTAGATACTGTTCCATGTACTAGAAATAATAGTAGCAAACAAGATAAAGTACTTACTTCATGAAACTTACAAGACAGTGGAGGAATATAAACAATAGGAAGGACAGGAAGGAGGAGGGAAGATAGGAGACAAGAGATAAAGGTTAAACAAACAGAAGAAGAAGAAAAAGGGAGAAGGAAAAGGTAAAATTACCAATTGGGGTTTGATCCAGGAGAGTGCAAATCAAGTAAAGTCTCAGACTTTATAGTTACAGGCCTTGAAATAAATAGTCACGTTAAAAGAAAATTTCAGACAAAGCAACAAAATCTGAGACTAAGAAGACAGAAGAAGGCTTCATAATGTTAGACATGCAGACATAAGGCCAATGGAATTCAAAGAAAGGCAATGGAGAACAGACGGCTGAAGAGGAGAGCCAGGCTAAATGGCCTCTAGGTCATGAAATATTGAATTTTATTGTAAATTGAATGAAAAGAACAGTGATGAATTTTCAGGTAAAGAAATAACAATACCATTACAATAATTTTGTTTGTGAAGTTGGGGCTTACAGTCACCAAAGTCCTGGATCAATCAAAATGAAATACAGTAACTAGCACCATGACTCATACATTGTGAGCAGACATTAAATGATGGATATTTTCCCTTATTCTTAATAAACATACCTCCATACACATCACCAGTGGTCCTGGTTGAGGGGACTGATTTTATTATTACTACAGTTTGTGGAATAATTTTAATAGCTGAATGCCTTAAAATGTTTTTCAATCAATGATTACAATAAAATAGATACACTGAGTGTTCACTTCTAAAGAACTATTCATGCTTAAAAAAACTTTTGATTGATTTCTTCCCAGCAAGTTCTGTGCATTAACTCAAACTCAATCTGTACCAGAGTCTGTGTATGCATGAAATGAGAGTTGAAATGTGAATCTCTGAAGACTGAGCTTGGCCCTTGTTGATAAGTTAATTTTTTTTCTCTAGAGAATTCATGACAAATCTACTCTAGCATTCCCCTACCTGTACCCCATACAGCTTTGAAAGGTGGACAGATTCATTCCTTTCACATAGAGTAAATTCTCCACAGGCTATTCTATGTCTTCGGGAGAAGTGACAAAAAAACAAAACAAAAAAAGGTTTAAGGTTTATTCATGTGTTTATTAAAATAAGTAAAAATACATTAGCATCTATATATAATACAATAGTCAACAATTTAAAGAATCTTTAAACTCTAAGAGATTGTGTTGGATAAAAGCAATCATTCAAGATTCCTTTAGAATCACTTCTTTCAAAAATGTAACTTCCAGTGAAATGTAGGGGACAAATGCAGATCTACGCTCCTTCCCACAAAATGATTATGTATTTGTGTGTGTGTGTGTTTATATAAATATATATGAGAGAAAAATTTTTAGAAGTGTAGGCCCCACATGAATAAATAATAGAATCCCTAGGGAAAAACTGATATATCCTGTAAAACACCAGAAGGCCTTGGAATTTGGAAACCTTAGTTAACAGTCATGATCAGAATGCTTTATAGGAGAACAAGGTTATGGCTTTAAAGCCCCTCAAATACCCTCAGGCCACATTGCAAAGGATTGTTCTCTGGAAGAATGATCTGGAGACAGTGGAAATGTGTGAGACCAAGTTGGAGGTAATCATAGGGCTGGACTCATGTAGATTTGAGGAAGTCTAAGAACTTCACTCATGGTGAAGGGACACCAGTCCACTCAAGCATGTGGCTCTGTCAGGCTCTGTCCCGATTCCCTCTGCCTTACTAAAAACCATTAGATTACATTCCTAAAGCTAGCAATCAACGTCTATTCCTTTATTTGTCCACTGCATCCTCCTGAGGCTGAATACAATGTCCAGCAATCAAAAGCCCTGACCTAGTGAGACCACGGAGACCCTAGTCGTAAAGCTGTCATTAACCTTATTAAGTATTTCCTTACCTGGAAAATGGTAATGGGTAACTAAGTTGTTGTAATTATTACATAAGATAATAATATAATTAAGGAAGTTAGTTTAAATCCAACATGTGGTACATTCTCAATAAACAGCAGGTAGTATCAGTGTGGAGCACTGTAGATGGAGGCTTCTGTTTCGCCTGGTCCTGCAGTCATTTAGTCCCAAATAAACACACAGAAGTTTATAGTAATTATAAACTGGCCAATATCTTAGGCTTCTTATTGTCTAGCTCTCTCTTAATTATTAACCCATTTCTATTAATCTATGTATCTCCATGTAGTCTTGGCTTACCAGAGAATGACGGGCCTCTTTCTTCCTTAGAAGCTACATGGTGTCTCTCTTCTAACTCACTCCCTGTGTTCCTCTTCCCAGCCTTCTTCTAGTCTGGTAGCCTCACCTATACTTCCTGCCTGGCTACATCCTGCCTGTACATTGGCTGAAACCGCTTTATTGATCAACCAATAAGAGAAACATATTCACAGCATACAGAAGGACATCCCCAGACAGAGCACCTTCTGACTTCCTTTTTGAAAGATTCAGGGTGAAAACTACCATCAAATGTAAATTTCTATAAACTGACTCGATTATTTTCTAACAAAATACTACAGAAGTATAACTTATATTCATCAGTAAGTCACACAATCATGTTTGTGAACATCCCTCCATGTCCAATACAGTATTAAAGAATAGGCTCTAGAATCAGACAAAAATGACTATTTCTGGCTCTACCAATTACTAACATGGTCTTACCAAGTCCCAGAAGTATCTTTCAGCTGTGCAGTGATAATATTAACTATCTGCATGATTGGTATGAAGATTGTCTCTAATGCAGGCAAGGCTCTAATAGAGAACTTTGGACAGAATGTGAGTCAACAAACAGATGCTATTTTCATTATGATTACTAGTCAAAAATCATTAACAATTGCCAATTGAAAATGTGCTCAATTTGGGGATAAGTATGCTCTGGGATAGTTTTCGTATACATCAGATGTCATAGGGATTTAATTGCCTCTTATCCATGTCCTAATTCCATTTGCCTCCAAAACAGTTTTAATATCAACACAATGCACTAAGTGATAAGCTATGCTTTCCTTTTTCTCAAGACGTTTGCTGACACTTTTGTCAAACTGCAGTGTACATGGTATGCAATATTTTAGATAACTTTAATTATGAATCCTTTTTTTCAGACAGTGTTTCATATAGCCCAAGCCAGTGTTTCTCAATCTTCCTAATGCTGCAACCCTTTAATACAGTCCCTCATGTTATGGTGACCACCAATCATAAAATTTCTTTGATTCTTCATAACTGTGATTTTGCTACTGTCATGAATCATAATGTAAATATCTGTGTTTTCTGATGGTCTCAGGCAACCCCTGTGAAAGCGCATTTGAACCCCCTCAAAGGGGTCACAACCCACAGGTTGAGAACCACTAGCCTATGTAGCCAAAAATAACATGAAACTTCTGATCCCTGTCTCTATCTCCTAGATACTGGGATTATAGGCATTCACTACCAGAGCCAATTTATGCGCTGTTGGGGATTGAACCCAGGAGGACTTCATGCATGTTAGCAAGCATTCTGTCAACATCTCTGGCCACCAAATTGGGGACTTTTACCTGACTGGTTATTTCTCTGTGAAAACAGAATTTCTATTCAGAATTTATTAGAAAACAACTTTGTGACCTATACATAAACAATCACCTGCCTTTGTAAGACACATTCAGGGTAGGAATCATAAAATCAAAATAGGCTGAATAGCATTTTTCATCTCAAATAGATAAGTGAAAATTATTTTACATAAGTTTTCTTAAAGTATTAGAAAATACTATACTCTTCCAGCAATATTTTACTTCATAGTATATTTTCCTTTCTCAATGGGATATGCTCTAAAAGCTTAGAATATAGCTATGAATCTATGGCTTAGCCGGATTCTTATATTGAGTTACCGTCTTAATTGATCCAATTAACAAGACAAAGTATGTGTTCAAATTAAACATGTATCTAAAGCATTTAGGAATGATTAAAATTATAGATCAGGCTTTCTTTCTCTGATCAGAAGTTACTATAATGTGTCTGTGGTGCTCAGTTCCCTGCTCACTTTGGTATGTTAGTAAAACATGGCATTATCAGATCACAGGGAGTACCTCAATTTCCTTTACATATATCCAATTCTAAAGGGGATTACATTATCCAATTACGCTGTTAATTAAAAGGACCCCTACAGAAGAAACTTCGGGCTACCAGGAGCATTTTCAATTTTCATTGTGCTGTGTTCAAAAGCAATTTTGCAAATTCAGAAGAGTTCAAAGTTACTGCCCCAGATTTCAATTCCAAAGGTACCTGATAGCAGCTGAGAACCCAACCCACTTCCTCTTCTCTCTGGGCACATGGCCAGACTACATAATACGTTCACCCCAAAGATTGGCTTTAGCCACATGACTGAGTCTTATCCAATAGAATAGAAACAGAAGTAACCAGAACAAATCTTCCATTTAATATTTTCCATGGCCACTTCCTTCCCATCAGCCTCTTGGTTATGAGCATGTATCGAATCATGTCTTAAAGACTGTACAATCATAGTATTGAAGGAGCTTTGGTTGCCAAATCACCAACTGCTGGAGAGAAGTTCAATGGTCACTAATCTCCATTCTGCATATAATGAAAACAAAATAAATTTAAGTTGAGCAAAGCCTTTAAGATGGTCTGTTTCTATAACTAGTGTGGCCTTAACAACTAAAGATATCAGGTAAATTGGAAAGGCATGCAAAAATGCCTTATACCTTACTAAACACATCAGCCTCCTTCAGATTTTGATGAAGTCTACTTAGATATGTACTTGAAAATCTAAGCAAATTCAGTACCTTTTGAGTATGTTAAATCTAAGTTACATAAACCATAGTAAGGGGGATTCTATGTCTCTTGCCTCTTTCTGCCCCCACAAAGTCTCTCCTTCTTGCCCATAACCTAGAGATCATTCTGCAATAAACCCTGTCATTTATAGTCATCTTTCCTTCAAACCATGATCTTACACACACACACACACACACACACACACACACACACACACACACACACACACACACACCAATTTTGTGGGTCAGTTCACAAACTAGAAACTCAGAAACTTAAGTGAACTCCCTAATATAGGGCCCACAAGGCTACAACCAGCCACTTATTACCCACAGACTCTAGAGCATCTCACTTCTATATCTCATGCATGGTGTCTTGACAAAGTAGATTGACTTCGGACCCTGTATCCTAGCACTTTACCATATAAGTGCTAGGAATTTATTTAAGATAATGATTGGGAAACTCTATTTGCATTGTGAGAAAAAGCCCAACAGGCTCCACTGAAAAGATAGTGTGAACTGTATGGTATAGCTGTAGATTTGCTTGGATTCAGCAAAAGCAGTCAAACTTTCAGGTTCCTGTACCACTTTATTGTCTCAGGGTCACAAGGAAATTACAGTTCACTGAAAGTGGATTGGACAAAGAAGTCACAAATGCAGAATGGTATGTGTCTAGAGAGCCATAGCCAATTAGAAACAAAAGTACACAGAAGGTGAGTTGGGGCTTCTTGGCAAAGGAATTTGCTAGAACCTTGGCAGAGGATAAGACTGATAATGTCCACCATAGGAGAGCTGAATAATTTTTGCCTGTGTCACAAACCATACCCCAAGGTAATTACATATCATCAGATGCCATTCAGTAGTACAGTTATAGCCATTTATAATATCCATATCCCCTGTTAAACTAGACAGCCCATTGAAGCCAGAGACTGTATATTATCCACCTGAATAAAGCTGGCTTGGTGATTTCAATAGAATGGATGCTCAGTTACCATGTGCTGAATGAATGGCTACAAATTGGCTGTATTATTAAAGCACAGCAATAGCACATAGACATTCTTTGCTTTGATAGCAATGGTCTTGTGTATTGTTACTTTTGTGCACCCGCCCTACCTCAGAGATCTTTCTTTCCCTCAGCAGGAATATTATTGCAAAGGAAATAAACTACATCTGCTGACTTATATTCTAGAAGGAATGTAATGACCATCTCTCATTGTCTACAGAGAAAGTTACCACACTGAAGCCCTGCATTCCCAAAGCAAGAAATTTAGATTGTTGCAGTGGTTTCTATAGTTTTCTGGCAAACATCTTTTAAAGCAGCTCCGAATATGCACATATATAATAGGTTGTAATTGTTTGTAAAAAGGAGAGCAACAGAAGACTTTTGACCAATGTTTTATTGTCCTTACAATAATGATTCTCATTGTTTCATAAAGGAAAAAAATCACAACCACCAGACTGCTAGTGACCACAAAGATTTGTTCTTTAAATGCACAATCTGAGAACATCTTTTTTTCAAAACAGTAGGGTAGTGCCACTGCTAATAAGGACGTTATTCTATGAAACAACCATGTATTCTTCCATAATTTAAGATGCAGCTGAAACATTATGTTCAAAATATCAAAGGTGGCCAGGTAGTGGTTGGTGCATGCCTTTAATCCCAGCACTTGGAAGGCACAGGCAGGCAGATTTCTGTGATTTCAAAACCAGCCTGGTCTACAAGAGCTAGTTCCAGGACAGGCTCCAAAGCTACACAGGGAAACCCTGTCTTGAAAAAAAATCAAAGGTGGTGGCTACCAAATACTAAGTAATTTCAGAAATATTGGTTGAATAAACATTTTAAGAAAGACAATAATCTAAGAAATGCTAGTTAATCCAAAGGTCAGAAGCCCAAAGCACAAAGACCATCTTTCCAGGCTCTGAGATATTTGACAAGCAATTTTAAGCCTTCTCATTTCTCTGGCATGAGCACCATCTGTCTGGCAAGCCATAGTTCTTAGTTTCTTCTTAGCGATGCTCCAGGGCTAAATAAGAGAAAATTTATGGGCTGTGCTTTAAGCTCCATTGAGGTAAGGAACTAAATAAGCTTGAGGATAATTTATGAATTCTGAGCTTGCATCAGTCATGTCCCAATCCATCTCATAAAGAGTTTCGGAGTGGAAATAGGAGGCCTACACAGAGCACTTGGTGAAAAGCTCAGCAAACTTTGGACAATGGTAGTAAGGCCAAACAACAAAGCTTGAAATATACAGAATCCTTGACTCACACAAGAGAATGTCCCACACATTTTTAAAAAAAATTAAACCTCCTTCAAATGTCCAGTTAATAGTTCACTTGCAGAACAGCTGCTATATGAGTCAGAGCAATGTGTTGTTGCAGTCCCAGCCTGAGATCCAATATCTAATTTCCTTTTGATTTACCATAATTATTTTTAATAGACTGTGGCTCTCCTTCAGTGGCCATGTTTAGCAAGGAGCACCCAAGTCCTGTCTTGTTTTCCTCAGGCCAGCTCCCCTGCTTTTCTTCCATCCCTACAGGTATGTCTGACCTTCTTGCTACCAATTAATTTGTGTCTATTTCTTTAAGAAATCAGTCTCACAGAAAAAAACAATACTGTAATTTGGAGGGTTAAATAGAAACACTTGGGAAGCTAGTTATTGCAAAAAAAAAAAATGTGTGTGGCTACCAGGAGTGATTCTGTATCTCTTGATAAACTAAGTTACCCCAAATTACTTAGTGACTAGTCTAGCCATCCAGAAACTGGGAGAGCCCCCAACTAATCACTAGCCAGTTGTCCTTAACCAACAAATACCAACACCGTTTCAAAAGTCATAATTGTATAGCTTTATCAAACACTCTCTCTGACCTGTAGGAATGTGTTTCGTTGGAATTTTTCAAAGGGAAATCTCGAAGGAGTGCATGATTTCTATAAGCATGACAAACTCCAGCTATTCTTAAGTGTCAAGTACAGGAATAAAATGAAGATTATCAAATGCATACACCAGAGAAAAGGCACATACACTTCTAACACCTGAAATAAGACTGTTTGCTTTTAGAAATACAAACCAAGGTCACATTAAAGCATAGTTAAGAGGAGGAAAATGCTGCTGCCCTTCAGAAGTGTATCCATTCATAGAGGAGGAAGTCAAGGGGAAAATCACTCTCCTCAGACTAATGCAGTGTAATTGTTTTCCTCATGATGGTGTCCTTCCATTTTTCTCCCTTTGAAAGTTCCCATGGTTACAAAAGGACATGGCTCACAGTTACATTTTTTTTTGCAAAAGGATGACAAGTCACAAGGATACAAAATGACCTCCTGTGGTTCATCTGAATTTGTCTTTTGCTTTTGAAATTTTTCTATTGGCCCACTTAACCCAGCACCCCATGTACAATGAACAATATGATGGGGATAGGGAAATGCCAATACTAAATAAAAATAAAAACAAACAAGAAATACCAAGTAGCCTCTTGAATGCCATGACAATTTTATCCTACATACACTGTTAAATATGGTAACAATTTTATCCTACAAACGTACACACTAAGTTAATTAATTAACACTAGAGATGCTGATAAAAAAAATAATGCTCCAGGGATCAAAATACAGTACTGTTTTTTAAAAACATAAACTCTTCATAAGACTTAAAGAATAAATTTGTGTCCCTTAGATCTAGGCAGGATTTTTAAAATTGGATTCACATATACTAAAATGCCTTCATTCTGGAAGTTTTTGAAGGGGATTTTCTTTTACAGAGATGTAACATTAAGAGGGCTGAGATGGAAGAACATTTACTCCCTCCTCAGGTTGGTGTTTATATAGTTGTACTGAAAGGAAATGAAAGCCATATGTTCCTGACATGGAAACAGAAAATTCTTTTCTCAATGTCTGCTTGGTTCAGAGTTAGGAGATACATCTGAGAATACGAAAACAAAACAGGAACTGCTCTATGACTGCTATCCACCACATAGATGCTCATAGAGCTTCATGGGGACTAGATCAACGTCTGTAAATTTCATTTCCTAGTATCTTTGTTGTTGTGTGGACAGTTTTTGTTGTTATTTTAATACTGCTGGCAGTCAAAGATTCATCCCTTTTCCCATTTTATAAACCCCAAATCCTTCACCTAATGGACTATACACCATCTTTGTTCATGCTGACTTAAATGGTTAGTTACATTGGATGTAAGTTCTCAGACACAATTTCCAATACACTCCAAAACTGAAGGTAACAACTTTATCAGAAATTATAAAATAGAGATCCGATGAATTTCTAATTTAACTACCCTTAGACATAAGAGATACTTTGTATTAATTGCACACCATAGAGCAAGCATCTTCATTATTGAGGGTGACAATTTTCATAGACTGATCTTTTCTATGGATACACTCTACTCAGGTCCCCTGAAAAGCTACAGATTGAAATTCTATGTACCACCTAGCTGAAGCTAACTAAACAGACAATAGGGATGCCAGTTTAACCAAGTAGCTTTAACATTTGTTTTTATTTGTTTGACTTTCTAATGAAATATATTTGGTTCAATCCTTGAATTCTTTTATAAGCCTAGGGACTTTGAACAGATACTGTTTAGATCCAAGCAAGTCATCTACCCAAATAATGAAAATGCATTAAAATAAAAGTCCTCAGTGAAATAAAGGCAGAAAGCAGTAGGTGCTGAGTACATCGGTGCCACCTCCAATGGCACTTCTCAGCTCTGTGAGGACTGTAGAAACCAGCACTCCAGCTACCAGAGTCGACAGGAATTCACGCCTCTGTTCATGGTGGAATTCGGTGGACAGTTAAAAGCTTTCTGAAATTCTTCAAAGTTGCTAATGGCACCATTGACCCTGAAAATAAGAGATGACAAAAGCACATTGTCATTCAATTCGTACATATCCATGGATTCTGGATTGTCCGTTGCTATAAAGGGAAGGAATCTTTGCATGCATTTGATCTGTTTACAAGGAAGCTAAAGCTCAGATAATTAAGAAAAGAAATTAATGTCATCAAGAATGAAAACCAACATTTCCTGAAAGCCTGGCCAGTACTCCTAGTACTCTTCCAAGTCTTCAAATTCCTACACAACTGTATCATCTCCAATACTTTGTTTTTCTAACTTTCAAAAAAAAATACTTTTGGCAAGTGTTAAAGATAGAGTGTAACTGAAAGTAAGTAAATCATTAGCAAAAAAAGAAAAACACCAACATTTCAGGCAACTAGTTAGTAAAATGAAGTTAGTTTGTAAAACTTATATAGCTGGCAAAAAGGGCACAAATCATAAATACAGAAACCACTATTCTTTCCAGATGTGTTTGTCATTCCCATTCTGGGATCAAGGAAAAGTATCCCAAGCACTCCAAAGTTTCCTTGTCTCTCTTGATAAGATCTCCCCAAAACTACTGTATCTGTGTCATTTAGTACCCACAGCACTACCTGTGTTTGAACTTGATATGAATGGAATGTCCATGGCATACAACTTTGTCTTTGGCTCTTTCTCTCTAAGTACAATATAGTAAGAGCCACCCCTCCGGCTGCATTTTCAATTAGTTTTTAACAACGTATTCAATGTACCAAAATACTTTCTCTAAATTCTTACTAATTCACATCTACCTAGAATTTGGTTAAGAATCTGGCTGTTACAGATGAGTATTTCTACCCTGAGTTTTAGCTCCAGAATCTGGTACATGCTCAAGTTCCTGACTGCAATGGAGACAGCATTTTGATTATAACTGGTTTTTGGAAGTGGTATTTCCATTGCATGATTTTTCTTTGCACTCAAAATCTATACTTACTGCAGATATCAGTAACAAATCAGGCAAAAATCTCTCCCTCATCAATTTTATTTTTACTCAACTGAACATTTAAAGGGTTTACTAAAATTTAACTCAGCATTTTATTTCTTCCCTAATGACTTTGTTACCTCTGGGCATTTGAATGAATACAATGGACTGTATCCAACAAATCCCCATAGCCTCTTGAGCTTAGTTGGGGTGTATGGGTAAGGATGCATATGTCATGGTGGGATTCACCTTAGGCAAGTGTTAAAGATAGAATATAGTTGGCAATCAGTAAGTATACTCTGTAATTATTAGCAAAACTCCAACATTTCAGGCAACCAGTTAGTAAAATGAAATTAGTTTCTAAAACTTATCTGTTGAGTAATTAATCTACTATGTGGTTTCTTCTGCTGCATTTTTCAGTGAGAGCATATTTTAGTCCATTAGAAACTGTCAGCCTTCATGACAGTTCAGCCCAGTGGGGGAGAATTTCCAACACAGTGATTAGATTTTTATGCTAGTGGGTAATTTATAGTCAATTTTGAAGCATTTCTAAAGCAAGGTTTTAGGAATAAGATTTTAAAATATAGAGGAAATCCTAGATGACTTTCTTATGATATGCTAATGATTCATTTAAATATTAAACATAAAGATATCCAGGTATAATATGTTCTAAGCAAATAATAACTATAAATTACCATGGCTTCTTGGATTTCTCTGTATAATTAACTGTCCTCTACTGTAGAAAATTTCTCTCAAGCCATAGAACCTAGTTGAGGATAAGTAATATCAACCTTAATTTTGTTTTTACTTAATATTTTATACATTCTGAAATTACAGTTGTTAATCTTTTTCCCTTCATGTATAAGCAATAGTTTCAAAGGGAGATACAAAATGAAAACCAAACTGCAGTGTCTCTGACTCTAGATATGAATTACAATTGCTAAAGATTACCATATATATCTTCCTTTGTGTTTAGAAAAGAGGCATATTTGTTCATGTTTGTTAATTTACAGTGTTGGTGAAAGACAAAAGCTATCACTTAGAATGCCCTTAAATAGAAAATAGACCAGAGCAAACCCGAATTCTAGATGCTTGTAAGCAGAATAGTTCATCAGATCATATCCTCTTCTGAGATAATAAATCCATTTTGAATTTATTTTTTGCCCAGATCTCCCAGCTAAAATAAATGGTTGGACCAAATCAATATTTCTGTTATTGCACAGTGCTCTGGTATACTAATGGCATCTACGGATTATTGCCTTCCAATTGCATATATATATATATATATATATATATATATATATATATATGATATGTATCAATATTTGACTGCATGTATATGCATCAAGTGCATGCATAGGGGCCTTGGAGACTGGAAGACGAACTCAGATCCCCCTAGTGTTTGAGTTCCAGGTGGTTATAAGCCATCATGTGGATGCTGAAAACTGAACCTGAACCTTCTACAAGAATAGCAATGTTCTTAGCCTCCAAATCATCTCTCTGGCCCTGTGCAATTATAATTCTATATCTGAAACTTCATATTAAAACTGATTTGGATTGCAATTACTTTTGAAGCCTCATCATGATGAAAACTCATTGTGAAACCTCACTTGATGTAACACTAAGCAGAAATTTAGTTGAAAAGGCACTGAGAAGACCAGCTTACTACTAATGAAATAAGAGATGCTTAGTTTCTATTTGGCTAGATTCTGTTGTCTACAAAATGGAGATTACGTATTTCATTGTGTAGACCTTTGTTCATATCTCCCATCTAGCAGCACATTGGTGGGGTCCAGGGCACAGAATGGGGAGATGCACAGTTAAAACCTGCTGTGGCCCATTTGCTCACTTACCGAAATTGTGGAGGACTGTGAGCACCAATTTGGACTTGTTCTCTGGCAGCTTCTGGTCTGTAGGAATTGCACCGCACCTAGAAAGATAAAGACACTCCCGTAAATATGCTTCTACTCTAATTATATATTTCCTACTTTCTTAACTCATCCAACTTGAACTGAAGAATAATTTTGGAATTAATGGATAGCAAGAAGTTTCAGTGGATCAGCTAAAACTTTGAGCAACTGTAACATCTATTATTCAAATCCCCAAAGCAGAAGGTTTTATCAATGTGAATTCCAGAATTTGAGTAAATTAGGAAGGTTTCCAAGCAAACGTTTTAAATCAAGAGAATCACATGTGTCCAGGAATTGACCAATGCATTCAACTTATTGTTTTAAATAACCTTTATCAAATTTAATCATATACATTTCAATGAATAAACTAAGTGAACCATACCATAGTTTAGCATAATCAGGAAGTATACTAATTATAGATGCCCTGTCTTGCTTGCCTCATCCTGGTCTGGACTTGAGACAGGAATACATGCCTGTATCTTTTGAAGTTAGATATGACTATCTGACTTGTTTTGACCAGTAAATATTAGAAGTTATATATTCTATTTCCTGGTAAAAGTTTAAGAAAACTTGTCATCAATTCAATAGTCTTAGGGCCAATTTCAGTTGCTACATAAAGAGTCTTTTGGGGCTGAGTAGATGACTGAATCTGTAATGTTCCTGGTACAAACATGAGGACTTGAGTTCAGATTCCCTAAAACCTAAAAATGCTGGGCATGATGGAATATGTCTGCAATCCCAGAGCTGGGAGAATGGGATGAGAAAGGTGATAGAGAAAGGTGAAGTTCATTGGCCAAACAGCATAGCCAAATTGATGAGTTTTGGGTTCAGTGAAAGACCATGTATCAAAAAATAATGATAAAAAGCAATCAAGGAAAGACATGAAACATCAATTTCTAGCCTCCATACACACATGCATACATACACACATATAAGTAGGCACACCACAAACACACACACAGCAACACACACACATACACTCACACCAAATAAAAAGGCCCATGAAGATTTCCTCATATTTCTTTTATACTGTTTGGTGTCCATAAAGGCACATGTCAAGATGAAACACTCCAAAATCCAATTCCTTGAGTCAAAACAATGGGCAGAGCCCCACTGGACATGGAGCAAGAACAAGAAATATACTTTTGCTATGTTGTTTCTTTCCAAGGTATAACCTACTTAATACTGGTTTGAAATCGATCATGAAACATGATATAATTTTGAAGTATGAATACCTCTAGGATACATGAATATATAGGAAAGCATTTAAATGGAAAGGGAAATTTAACAATGATTGAGGGATGGGGAAGACATTCAGCTTGGTGGAGCATCAATGAGGGATCAGAGAAGAAAAAGGCTCATGCCAGATTTCTGAAGTACTGATCAGCAGGCCTGAGTGTCACAACCATGTTTAACATTGTTCTTGAACAGAAAGATAAACAATATTTTGAAGGATTTATCTGAAGCAGGTATATAGGAAAAGGCATAAATTAGAGATCAGCTAGCAAAAAGCTATTAAACAAGTAGAAATGGACATTGAAAGAACCAGATGTATAAAAATGTATTTTTAAAAAAGCATGAGAAAGCAATAGCAAGTCATAGCAACTACAGGCATAGAGAGGGCAGGAAAGATAATGGCTTACTATTATTTTGATAATGACAAATCATCTCTCACCATATTTATGAATATGTTTTGAAAGATGTTCTTATAGTGCAATTCCTTAATTTCCTCAGAAGCCATACCATGTGAGCTTATTTTTCACATTCAATTTTACCTCTTAGGTGTTTTTTTTATACTTTGTTTACATTAATATATAGTATTGACTATGTTTCATAAGTCATTTAAGAGATTCCTGAAAACACATTATAGTTGTTACTGTTCTCTAATACCTTTCCAGGACAGAAAATAACATGCTCCATATAAACAGACTTCCCCCAATATAAAACAAAAAAGTGAAAATCTCTTCATTCTGTAGGGTGGGGGGCTTGAAGAGAAATTTCTCAATGGTGATTTTTTTAATAGAATTGCTCTTTTATCCCAAATTTCTTCAGTTTGACAAAATATGTTATATTTGAAGACATCATAAACATTTTAATTGCAGCAGCTCTCTCCATCAGTTTATTTCACTCACAAGGAGTTATTATGGAATAGAATGTAAATAGGAGGAACAGATGGACCCTTGTATCTTGTCCTCTAGATCAGAGCAGAGCAAAATTCTTCTTGAGTGTAGCCATTTTCCAATCAAAACATGATTTATTATTTATAAATAAAAACAAACCATTGGCCTTTATTGGGCCCTGTTTTCCCATTCTAACTAGGAAATACTATTTTGAGGGTGAAGTTTTTGGTATTTTTATAGCTGACCCATTACTGACACAAAATTAAATGGTGGCTTTGATCAGGCGTTGGTGGCTCACTTGGGAGGCAGAGGTAGGTGGATCTCTGTGAGTTTGAGGCCAGTCTGGTCTACAGAGTCAGTGCCAGGATAGGCTCCAAAGCTACACAGAGAAACCCTGTCTTGAAAAACCAAGAAAAAAAAGGTGGCTTTGGTCAAAGTCATACCAGTGAACTTTTCTTCCAAACCTTTGATCAAGGGCACAAGTTAATGGCATCCATTTTCATCCATTATGCCCTTTCCTCAGTTTACTCACATGAGCATAACTCAGGAAGAAGAGCTGGTTGTTTGTGAAGGTGATGCCTGGTAGGAGAGGCTCTTCAACTCCTTGTCTTCGGTCATTTATCCATTTCCTGTAAGCCTTGTGATGGAAGCAGAACAGGTGATCCTCATCAATGACAGCTCTTCTCTCTTCCCATTCATCACAAAAGTATTAAAATGCATATCCCTCCCATGTATAGAATGCACTGTGTTGGGTTTTCCTTTAAGAAAACAAACATCTGGAAATGCATCCCACTGCTATTTAGCCTAACAGTGAAGGAGGTGCTAATGCACTTTATACCTTACAGTGCTAGCCAAGCATGGTGGTGCACATCTGTCATCCCAGCATTTGAGAGGCTGTGGCAGGAACACTGCCATGAGCTTGAGGTCAGCCTGGACTCAGGGTGAGACTCTTGTCTCAAAAAAGAAAAGCAAACCAACAAAGGGGAACCCTATACTCTATCCATAGCAAAGCAAATGGGCCACAATGATCAGAGATTAATTAACTCTTTAAAGGGTGTTCTCTCCATTCCAACCAGAGGCAAACAAATTCAACATCATGCATCACTGCTTTAGCAAGTGGAGAAAACATATTACTCTTTTAAAATTTTATCAACAAGAAAATGTTTCATCTTTTTTAATCATAATTTAATAAAATAAAACTTGTCTTAAGTAGAATATAGAAAATATAACACTTTAGGATCATAAGCCGGTCTTTAAAGTAAATATTCAGCTTTATGCAAATATTTCTATGTTACCTATGTTATCATTATGTTTATTTCGTTCTTCACCATACACTGAGAGACGATGCAAACACTCTTGAGGACTCTTACTGGCCCAATATATGAGAATGAATAGGATCCAGTCGTAAGTTAGAAGTTGGAGATTTTATGATAAATGATAAGGAGGGATAGAGAGAAAGCTTTACTTCAAGAAAGTTCACATGAACTTAGTCCCAAGGAGAGTCCTATGGCATTGTTTAGCATGATTCTGACTATATTATTGGTAAACTATATTTTCAATAGATAATTCTTAATAACCATTATTATTTAGGATGTCTCAATACCTCAAAAGAAAAAAATGAAGTTCTACTTATCAACTAGAGTTATAACTGAGTCTATATAGAAACCCAGATGTGTTTTAGAGAATCCCAAACGTCATACTCCTCAACAGCTTGTTGGTGCTATACACCGAAGTACACCCATGCATACTGCCAAGGTGTTTTTTTAAAGCCCAGTAAATGTAATGGTGAGTACCCTAAAAGCTTCTCGAAGACCTCCATTATCAGCAATATTTTCTCCCAGGGTCCTCTTCCCCTTTACCTAAAGGAAAGAAAAACAGAAAGTATTCCACATTCAACTAGCATTTGGCAAAAGGCTTGTAAATATTACAGGAAGGGAACATGTCATATCTTAAAGAGAAAATTACATTCAGTAAGTCAGACATAGACGTGATATGTTGTGAGATAGCAAGCGAGCCCCAACAAGGGGCTTCTGAGTGTAGACATTTTTTATCTTGTTACTTTCTGCATTACTTTCTCATACACCTCTTTATTCTCCCAAATTGAGCCAGCTCCAATAAAATGTTAACAATATTCTCAGTGGCTCTGGTTTAATGGAAAAAATAGAAATGTCAATATCCAGATGACTTTCTCTGATTAACTCACATAATTTGAGTGTTTTTCTCATTGTCCCTATGTCTCTAAAAAATTGCCATCCACACAGAAACAAGATTTCAGCACCAACTGTTATCATTTTACCTTCAGCTATTTCTATGAAACATTAAAATGAAAGTTGTCCTCTTGGGGAACAAAAAATCAAATTGAAGTGGTACAGACTACAAGGTCAAGGTTTGAAATATGTGTGACACCCAGCCAAGCATGGGGAGACATTCTTCTCAGCTGTTTCTTAAAACTATAAATGAGCTAGGAAAGAAAGTCTAAGTTTAGCAAAGGATTACCAGCCTACAATCCACACTGCCAGAGAAGCTAGGAAACAAGGAGGACCCTAAGAGAGACATACATGGTCCCCTGGAGAAGGGGAAAGGGACAAGATCTCCTGAGCAAATTGGGAGCATGGGGGAGGGGAGAGGGAGTTAGAAGAAAGAGAAGGGGTATAGAAGAGGGGAGAGGAGGACATGAGGGAGTCGGGAGAAGAAAAGAGGAGCCTTCATCCAGTAGCTGATTCAAACAGAAGCAGACGCCCACAGCTAAGCACTGAGCTGAACTCCTTGAATCCAGTTGCAGAGAAGGAGGAGGATGAGCAAAGGGGTCAAGACCAGGCTGGGGAAACCCATAGAAACTTCTGACCTGAACAAGGGGAAGCTCATGGACCTCAGACTGATAGCGGGGAAACCAGCATAGGACTGTTCCAGACCCCCTGAGAGAGGATGTCAGTTTGGAGGTCTGGGCAATCTATGGGGCCTCTGGTAGTAGATCAGTATTTATCCCTAGTATATGAATGGACTTTGGGAGCCTACTCCACATAGAAGGTTACTCTCTCAGCCTAGACACATGGGGAGGGCCTATGCCCTGCTCCAAATGATGTGACAGACTTTGAAGATTGCCCATGGAAGGCCTCACCCTCTCTGGAGAGCAGAAAAGGTATGAGGTAGGTAGGGTGTTAGTGGGGGGGAGCGGAGGAGCAGAGGGAGAGAGAGCTGGGATTGACATCTAAAACAAGCTTGTTTCTAATTTAAATTTTAAAAAAAGAAAGTCTGTGTTTATATATCCCAAAGCCAACCTGCCATTTGCTTTTGTCTAGTCTGGATTTTACACTTGTTGGTGATTGAAGAAAAATCAAAAGAACATATCTTATGCTCATAGAAATTACATAAAATTCAAATATCAATGTCTATAAATCAAATTTTATTAGATCACAGCCAAACCCATTAACATACACAGTCTAGGTTTCCTTTCTTGCTTCAAAGACAGTTGAGTATTTACTATCTAACTTACAGGTTTGCCAGTCCCTGTATAGTAGGCAGAATAATGGCTTCTTAAAGATATCAACATCAAAATCCCCAAACCTTCAGCAATAAGTTACCCTGCAATGACATAAGTGACTTTTAAGATGTGATTAAGTCAAGGATGTGTGTGTGTGTGTGTGTGTGTGTGTGTGTGTGTGTGTGTGTGTGTGTGTGTGCGTGCGCGCACGCGCGCGCACACGTGCACATGCGTGCATGTGTGTGAGAGAGAGAGCGAGAGAGAGAGAGAGAGAAACTTATTGACTTATCATGATTTGTCCAGATAAGCTCAATGTAATTATAAGTGTCCTCATAAAAGGAAAAGGAAGACAAGAGCACACCAGAGTGGTACGCTGGCCTTTGAAGGACTAAGGGTTCATGAGTCAAGAAATAAAGATAGCCTCAGAAACTTCAAAAATGCAAGACACAGGCACTTCCCTAGTACCCTCTAAAAAGGAAGATATCCATGCTGACACCTTTCTATTAGGCCACTGAGATATGTGTCACACTTCTGACATTGAATGTTATGAGAATAAATTTGTGTTGTTTTAAACAACTAAGTTCATAGTCATTTGCTGTGTCAGCAACAAGAAACTAATATACCTACTCTAAAACTCCCAAGTCATGGATCCTACCCACAACTTTTAAGTTAGCCCAACTGCTGATGTATCAAGTGATGCTAACAAATCAAAATACATCTTAAGGAAGCAAGAATCAAGGTTATCAGCCAGAACCCCCACCATCCCTTGCTTTATGCTCCTGAAGTTGCCATTCTGACTCTACCTATATTCTTTTTCCACATTCCAATGAGGTAGGGACTACTGTCAATACCTCTGTTTAACAAACAAGCATCTGAATCTCAAAGCTGTTCATGGATTTAACATTTTTGAAATGAAAATCTAATACATCATAAGCCTTCCCTCCTTCCAGCCCTTCTCATGCACGCTCCCCTCCTGTGCTCTCTCTCAAATTTGTGGCCTCTGTTTCTCTAAGTGCTATTGTAACCTGCTCAGTTCATAGAAAGTAACTTGTAGAAATATGATTTCAGGGCCTTCCAGTGGTTCCCCTTCTCTCCCAAGACTCTGCAGTCATCCCTGTGACTGCCAACCTTAGCCTATGGGAGTGCTACAGCCCATCTTCCAGTGACTGACTGATGTGCTGGTAGAGCTGCTCAACCCCTTGTCCCTGAGCTGAACAATTCCTGGGTTGCTATTCATTCTCCAGAACCCTATTTAGTATCAAGAGTTTAAGGCTGAGCTTCCCTCAGAGCCAATAGCAGATTTCTCATAAAACTACTTTCTCAGTGACTCCATCTCCTAAGGAATGCCTTGTTGAGTTTTGCTTATAAATGAAGTTACTCTAAGACAAAATGATTAAGAAAAAATGCTCACATTTGTCAGGTATCCAAACCTAAGTAGACCTCTTTCTCCAAAGTTTTTGTTGTACGGCACATGCCTTCTCAAGTCTCAATTTTTTCTTATGTACATAAGAAATAATGTACATAAGAAATACTTGCCTCTATCTCCTCTTCATGCTAAACTTTACATCTAAATTATACCTTCCAGAGTAGCCTCATCCCTCTTAACTCCTCACACTCTGAACCATCACAATAGAGCATGAGAGACCAGGTTTAACCTCTCCAGACATACTAGCTGCTGACATTCTGCATCTGTGGTGACCCAACTAAGTTCTTCCCTAGTCACTGCAAAGAATAATCTGGGCACAGAGGGACTGACTCTTACAAATAAAATTTGGAAAATGGCTCCTGACCACTTATATCGACAAAGGAAACACACATACACCCCCCATACACCCTCCCCACACACAACCCTTCTACAGCAATGAGACTGAAGCTGTTTTCTGATGGTTGAACGAATTTACACTGAGACACATCTGCTCCTATGACCATTGTCCTAGTGGCAAAGATACATATTTTCAAAATTACATATCAGTATCTGACACTTTGGTCAAACAAAATAGATACTGAAGAACAAAACTAAATATATGTATTTGAATATATTCATATAAGTGAATAAACTTAAATAAGAGAATGAGAGCATGCTATGGACACAGGTGAGTATGACTTGGAAGTCATACATTTCTAAACTCTAACCTAGACTCTATAGTAAGTGACCTTTCATATTAAACTTCACGGAAAAATAAATTTCACATTTATGAAGACTTAAATGTAAAATATCAGAACAATGGAAAAAACTTTCCTGGGAAAAATAAGAGTTTCCTGTGATGGTTTGAGTGTGATCATATATTTGAATACTTGTTCCCTAGTTGATGGAACTGTTTGGGAAGGATTGGAAGGTGTGACCTTGTTGGAAGAGGCATGAGGTTTCAAAGGCCCATCCCCATCCAGTTAGCTTGAATCACTGTCTCTCACTCTCTCATTCTTTTGCCCCCGCCTCTCAGCCTTATAATTGTTACCTCAGGATGTAAGTAAGCTCTTAGCTACAGCTCCAATGCCATTCTTACCTACCTGCTGTCATGCTCCCGACTATGATAGGCATAGGCTCTAACACTCTGAAACTATGATGCTGGAACTAAATGCTTTCTTTTGCATGTTGCCTTGGTTATAGTCTCTTACCACAGCAAGAGAAAGGTAGCTAAGACAGTGTTCTGAGTAGAGGAGACATCTTCATAGGGCAGAACAGAAAGACAAAAGCTGTTTTTAAGAGAGATTTGGTATCTTGAAATTTTAAAATGTTTTGATTTTGTGTGTCAAACGATACCACAGGAAAAATCTTAAAGGGAAGATTTTTTGAGGAGGAAGATACATACAATGTGAGTGACAGAAGTTTAGCAACCCTACTATTTTAAAAGGCTTTATAAATTGGAAAGAAAAGTAAAGTTTCATGGATATATAATCTTTCATCTACCACTTGTAGAAATATTAAATTTTATTCTGGTAGCAATAGGAATGTATCCTACCAGGAAAAAATAATGTATACATAATAAGGTACTTACTGCATCGGTATTTCTAACTGAAAATTGTACCCTTGGGTAAGAGGTTAGTGAGGAATTCTTAGGCCATCACCAGAAGCAATTAACTAAAGCTGTGTGTGTCTATCTTTTCCTGAACGCAGAAGAAAAGTGTATCAGGGCTACTAATGCCTGTCCTTAGGCAGGGAAAATAAGAAAGAGAATAGGAAAGGTGATGAAGATAAAGGCAAAAAGGAAAGGAACAAAATTTCACATCCTCAAAGCATGCATACAACTGAATTTTACCTTCATGGAAAGCCATATACACACATATGACACAAAATAAACATTTCAAAAGTACATTTCTTTTGTTCAAACTCTATTACTAAAACTCGATTTCCTTCTCAGACCCTTTCGTTCAAAATAATGAGACGTTATCTCAGTGAATTCAGTCTAACAATGGTTTGGATGGATTTTTTTCACAACATGAAATGTAGGAGATTTTTAGGAAAGTTATTGTTTATCTGTGCAAGGGGATTTGTGATGTCACTAATGTGTAGGCCTATAATTCTCCTGTTAGGACTACCTGAGAGCTTGTGACAGACTCCCAGAGTACCAGACTCCACCCCTAGAGATTCAGTAGGTCTGGGCAGGAGTCAAGAATTTGCATTTCTAACAAGCTCCCAGGGAAACACAGATGTTGTGGATCCCAGAAGCATGCTTGAAGAATCAATGGAGTAAAGCAAGCTAATGTCTAAATGGGGGAAATGGCCCACAAGGTGCCCCCCTATCAACCGCAGCTGTACTCACGTTTAAGCCAGCTTTCTTCCAATAATAGTTGCTATACTGGTTAATCATGCACTTTGTTTTTTCCTTAAACTTTTCTTCTGAGTCCACAGACCACCAAGGATCAAGATTTCCATTTTTATCATATTTTCTACCTAGCAAAAAAAGGAAAGTTACGAGAAATCGGTGTTACTTTATAGAAGCTGAAATCATAGTCTTTCCTTTCCTTCACCTCAACATACTTTCCAAACCAGTCCTGACAGCATAGGTTGCTGTCCCTGAGATCAGCTCCCATGTCATCTCCAATGTAGAGGATTAATTGTAGAAATCAGGGGAGGGAGGCAAAGATTTGAGGGAGTTCTTTCCTTGAAACGAACAAAGGGCATTTTCAAAATGAGAGTCATCAATTTAACACGTGCACCAGTCTCATCCAATGTTGGATTCCTTGTTTTCATCTCCTCTGACCTGAAACATTCTCTGGCCAGCAAAATTAGTTTCCTTCATTCAAAAAGCAGAGGGAAGTGGAGTAGCACTAGCCGTGAAATTCCAAATAATCCATAGGAACAGCCCCAGTGAGTCATCCAAACCATAGGACCACAGAACCTGACTCAGCCCTACAGCAACCTGCTTCCTCTAAGTTGCCAGGAGCGAAGAGACACACAAACCCTCTGTTCTGAATCATTTCACAGTCATCAGTGTGGATAGGAGACCCATCTGTCCTGCTTGGATGAGGAATGTTGCTCAAAAAAGAGAACTTAGGACTGGAATGGAAATCTCCAGAATGCAACTGGGGGAGGGGAAAGATTAGTTTTTCTTGCTACATGGTTTCCCATTCTTCATCTTCTCTGCAAACTTCAAAACAACGATTTGAGTGTGACTCTTCTATTTTCAAGATTGTTACTAGAATTAAAGGCACGGTTTTAATTTAATTACACAGAAGCCCCCTACATAAGAGTCTCCAAAGAAAGAACTTGTAAGAAAGGGCTTACATAGAAGGTCAATAAGCAAAAGCATTTACCAGATCAACCCAAAGTTCTTCAGCAAGGTTGTTGCTTGCAACTAACACTACCCCCCCGGAAATGGAGTCACTGTCCTCTACCCATCAATCATCAGTTACTGGGCATATACTCAAATGTGCAATACACTATGCTACATATTTACAGGGTGAAATTGCCATTATTAGACTCTATCCTGTGGGAAAGAACCCAGAAGAAAGGTCCAGAACCAATGCCTTTGTTTCTTAGTTAAGAATCTTCTCTTAAATAAACTAAATACCCAAAGGCCAAAAGGATGGTTCTGGGAACTGGAGTGATTATAAGAAAGCTACATTTTAACAGGAAATGGGAGACCAGAGGAGCAGGAGATGGTCAGACAAGGAAGGCATTAAGGAAGGGTTGGTGAGAGGTAAGAAGAATTATCCAGAAGGAAAAGAAGCCAATTTCTCTCTTGTCCCAGAATAGTCATCCAGTAAAGGATGTTGGAGACAAGCCTGGTGACTTGACTTCAATACTTTGGACAAACATGAGAAAGATAGAACCAGTCCTACAAGTTGTCCCTTGATCGACACACACACACACACACACACTCACATAATACACAAACACAAATAAAAAATAAATGTCATAAAAACTTAAAAATGATGACTCTCAAAGGAGATTTTTCAGTTTGTTATTATCTTGCAATTCCCTTTTGCTTAAATACCATCAGGATACAGAACATATTTATATGTTATTAATTTTGAGTATATGCCAATATAGAGAAAAATAGAAAAGAAGCACTTGAAAATTATACAAAGTAATCAGGCAGCCGAGTTTCTAAAGCTAAATTCTTAATTAAGCAACACATACAATCATCTCAGGGGCAGAGCTCACACCTCTAGGGAAAACAACATAGGATGGTGAGGAGGGAAAAAAATGACAAAGGGGAAAAGCTACAGTGGAATTTCTGCCCCCACTGTAGCAGCCCCAGAAATTCCATTCCAAATGCAAAGGCGATTTCATGGAAACTGCAGAGTCTTTTTTTTCATTTTACCCTGATCACCGACTGGGATAGTTATTTATTTCAAGCTATCACAGCAAAACACGAGAAAAGTTTTCAGTCAGCGATCTTATTGCTTGGAATAATCTTCAACCTACGATGATGCCAGTGTGAAAAGATAATAACAATTAACACCATCTAATGGGCATTATTATAAAAGAAGCGGCTTGTAAGATGAACTAGTACTTACCATTATTATCAAATCCATGTGTAAATTCGTGTCCGACAATTACTCCTATAGCACCATAACTCAGGGATCTATGTCATAAATAGACAATTTGGAAAAAAATTACAGGCATGAACCTGAGGATATGACCCTCTAATTTTTAAATAAAAAGCCAAGCTAATAAACTATTTTCTAGTAACAGTAATAAAAAAGTATCTAACAATCATAGCCATAAAAGTATAAAACAATGTCCCTAAACATACGCTTCTAATCAAAACAAAGCAGTATAAATTCCAACATTGTCACTGTGACCTGGTATGGGCCTTAGTGTCCCACTCTGTGAAATGGGGGATTTGATAGACAAATTTCTAAAGTTCTTTCCAGCCTTATGACATCTGTGGTCCTATATCTGTTGCAGTGATATTTTGTATTTATGCATACCTAAAACAGGGCTCAAAAACCACAGATATACTAATTTTTATCTGAAAATGTGCTGCAAAGTCACTATAATCATAGAAGTCAAATTGTTTTCTAAATGTAGTCATAAAAAAGGAATAGAATGGAGATTAAAAGGAACCGTTCTGTTTGGAAGTTAGTCACATTCCTCTGTTTGTGTGGCAGACAACCTGACAATTGAAAAGCAAAGACTGTGAAGGCTTAATCAGATGTGGGGAAGTGTTATAGTATTTCTCTTCACTTCTGAAGAAGGATGCGGTAGATTATGTATGTTGGTGGATGGCCACCAACAACATCTACTCTTAAATCCAAATGTCCCCTCTCCTCTTACCAAGATATGATCTGTTTCCTTGCCCTTATATCTGGACTGGCCTCAAGAATTGTGACCAGAATATAGTGTGTAAGAAGCTGAGAGAGGCTCTTGGAATTAGACCTTAAGACACCTTGCAGTTTCCAGCTGCAGCCTTTCCCTAAGTTAGCAATAATGTAAAGAATTTGACTGCCTGGTTAAAGGGAAAGGGGGCTGGTAAAGCAATGGAGAAACTTCAAAATGTAAGGGACTCTAGAGGAACAGAAAAGGCTCTACTGTGCCCCAGCCATTACAAGAGCAGGAAGGAGGGAAGGCATTCTAAATAGTCCAGCCTAGTGGAGCAGCCCCAGACCAAATCACAGAATTGTGAGCCAGTAAAAGGCTGTTTGGTGCTGCCTTATAGATAACTGGAGAAAAGCATAGATAACTGGAGAAAAGCACAAACACCAAAGTTAAGGAAATCAATGAGCTTTCCAGATACATGTGTCTAGGATTTTCTCCACAATCTCCTTGAAGACCAAGCCCTCCCCTCAACCATTTACCACTAAATTCTCTGTTCCTAGTACAACAATAAGAAAAGTAACAGCGATTTAATTCATGTAAAGGACACGTCTAATGTGGAAATTATTTAAGTCAGTTAACATATAGGTAAGAATTATAGACAATTTAGACTCTTTATTATAAGATTTGCAATTGTGCTAAAAATATTTCACAGTCGGTTCCTGACACACGACATCAAAGTCATCCAGCAAACAGCTAGGACCAAAGCTGGAAAGAACAGAATTTTTGGAAGCAACATGTTATTACAGGATGTAATGGTCCTTAACATGCTAATTGTTTGTCTCAACTGTACCCAAGGAAGTGCTGTAAGACTTAATTTTTCCCCTTGGTGGCAATTCTTTCCTTTGTTATTTCTTTCCTGCAAGGTAATTTGCATTTGAAAAAATGTTTCCTACTGTTTTTCCATCATTGCAAACCTTCATTAAAGAAGTAAGAATAAAATCACGCATTTCCATCATAGAACTATCATAGCCTATGTGGAACAAACTTGTAATTTCACACAGTACTAATGTTTGTGGTAGTAGCTAACACTGTGTGATCTGCAACATGTAGATTTCCCAGATTTCTCAGTCCTCCACACCCCTCAGTCAATGATATTAACTGGATAAATTTAAGGGGTGGACAAATGGAAGCATTAGAAAGTACTCTGCAATAAATATCCTTCAAGAAGGACTGCTCCAAAAAGTTTCTTTGTAAGGACAACAGGGAATGCAGAAAATGATTGAATTATTGTCTCAATTCTCAGTTACAGAAACACAATCACTTAGACAAGAGACAAAGAAAAATAATTTTGTATGACTAAACCTTATGATAATGTTTTATAATATTACATTGATGTCTTCTATTATTTAATGGAAATTAGTATGCCATAAAAAAATCAACTCACGTGCCTCTTAAAAATACAACTGGCTAGGCAGCAATTGGAAGATTTCCTGCCTTAAAAATAGAACCCTTTTGCCAGGCAGTGGTGTCACACATCTTTATTCCTAGTACTTAGGAGGCAGAAGCAGTGGGATCTCTTAGTTCAAGGCCAGCCCGGTCTACAGAGTAAGTTTCAGGACAGTCAGGACTTCACAAAGAAACCCTGTCTCTAAAGGCAAACAAAAAAATAGAGAGAGCTCCAAAAGGGAAGGTAATAGTGTTACCTTACTACTTATTCAATTTCTCTTATTAACTAAGGGCTTTAAACATATGCACGAGATCTTCTGACAATTATGAAACAATTATATTGCTGTCTGGACTCACCATGACCCCAGGCTGTCATCAAGAACCGGCTACCCTATTCCTGTATCTGACAAATCATAAAAAGCTCTAAGATGAAAGTAGTTGTAAAATCCTGTTCAATGTCCTAGTTGAACACTTGCTGATATCCCTAAACACAGAAAAGCATTCTGAGACTTAATTTTCCTTCCAAAAGACAAAACACAGAAGGCCTGTGATCCTGTAATTTGGTGGGGGGGAGTCAAGAAGATTGTAAGTTCAAGGACACAAGGACAGCCTTATTTTACATAGAAACTTCCAGACTGGCAACTTTGCAAAAAAAATTGAAAACCCCATCTCCAAATGTTGCCAAGTTCTTTCAAGTTTTGTTTTTATAGAAAAATAATTATTTTATTTTATCTATATGGGTGTTTTGCCTACATTTATGTCTGTGTACTATGTCTGTACCTGGTACCCACAGTGGGCATTGTAAGCCACTATGTGGATGGTGAGAATTGAACCCAGGTCCTCTGGAAGAGCAACCAGTGCTCTTAACAGCTAAGCCATGTTTTGAACCCTCTTCCAAGTTCTTATTCTCAGTCATGAACTAGACAGCATTTCCCAAAACCATAGAAAGCAGAGTCATCAAGCCTTGGGGTTAAACACATCCAAATAACTTCCTTAGAGGACTTGAGAAATGAAGATAGAGAGACAAGAGAGGATGACAACAATTTCATGGAACACTTTTGGATTATGTTATTGGTCATTTACATTCCCGATTCTTGCCTTTGGAAATGATTTGGCTTATTTCTGGCCTCACAACTAGAGGCAACACTCACCGGGAGGCTATACTGAGCAGCCTGAGCAAAAATATACCCATTCCTTTGGTTCTGGTTGCTATCCATCAATTAAGAGCAAATCAATGGGAAGCCAGCTCACTGAACTGTACTTTCTACCATTTCCATATTCCCAGTGCAAAGTAGACGAATGATGCTTAACAGGTATTCACTGAAGTGATATATTAATAGAAAGTGGGTGGCTGACTCAAGTATCAACTATGGCTCAATCTGAGGTAACACTAGCAGACACTAACTAACAAGAATTCTTAAATTTCTGATTTGTATGTTTCTCTAAAAATCCTGTGCCCATGAACAAATAAACAAATCACTGAATCAATGGCTTCCAAACATAACCAGACTATTTCCAAGTCTTCAGTTATAGTTATATAACAATAGAAAACTTATTATAAGCAGAGTCAAAGAATGACAGGATTTTTTCATTTTGAAGAGACCTTAGAGAACTACTTAAACTTTAATTGTTATGAACTTACTGTATACATTTCTAATCTTAATCATGGGAGGAAACAGAATCCAAATGCCCAAACACTGAAGAAAGCTATTCAGCTAAGGTCAGGGATTACTAATGGATTTGATTAGATACCAACCTAATATTTTGCATTTTCACTAACAATAGGGCTTCCCTGCAGTAGATTCTGTTGATGCCTGCCTATGTTCCCTCAGCACACAGCATGTCTCAGTGTACTGATCTCATTGCTTCTACATGCCAACATAAAACTAGTTGCCTAAGGATTTTCTCCAGCCACCAGAGATTTCTTCCCATAGGGTGGGCACTGCCAGGGAATTCCCCATGGTAGTACCTCTACACCACTGATGGAATGTGACCTAGAGAACAAATAACCCAGCTCCCTTATGTTGAAGCATGTTCTGTAGATCCCCAGCAAGATTGATTTCCAGTTGCCCATTATGGTGGGTTAGCATTGTAACACACATGTAGCAAGCAGAATAATGGCTTCCCCAAGGTGCCCTGGTGCTAATTCCTGGAACCTGTGAATGTGTTCCCTTACATGACAAAGATGAATTAAGGCTGCAGATGGAATTAAGGCTGCTAACCAAATAACCTTAAAAGAGAAAGACAACCCTGAATTATCTGGGTGGGCCCAAAGTAACCACAAGTATCTTTAATAAAAGAAGAAGCAAAAAATGATGTCAAAGGAAATGCTACTTCAACATTTTTAAGATGAAGAAAGAAGGTCATGGACAAAGAAATGTGCCCCCCTCTAAAAGTCAGAAAAGATAAGAAAATGATATATTCCCTAGAACTTCCAAAAAAAGAATGCAACTTTGCCGACACCTTGAGTTTAGCCTAGTGAAAGCTAGATTGTATTACACAAAGATAGTCTTCTATGCTTGTATAGTATTAGTGGTCAGTCTCTTCCAGCCATCGAAGACTCATAGGACCCTAAATATCATTTTCCTTTCCTCTCTGCTCCACCTCCCCATTTCCTGCTGGGATTTCCTGGAACCACATTCCAAAAGAACTACCTACACCCTTATGTCAGGGGCAGCTTCTGAGGAAGCCCAACCAAAACACTACCAGTATGTTTCTCTGATTTGTCTATGCCTGATTTATTATGTCATTTAGCCTACATAATCAGGTAAAAGTTCTCATATGTCAAAATGCAAATACAAGTAACTCAACTTCTAAAATCAAGATTAGATTTCCCATGTATTAGAGGACCACAACCACATAAAGGCATATAAGAAAGTAATTGTAGTATTGACAATAAATATTATGAGGAACTCCGTTATATAGAGAAAATAGGAACAGGCATCTACAATCTGTTTATAAACAGATTGTCTCTAAGTCCAGACATGTCCATTTTGACCTATGGTACAGCTACACTGGTTATATTTCTAATTACAAATTGATTACCTCACTTCTTCAGAAAGCTCAGTATTTTTTATTCTAAATTCCTCACTAGACATTCAGAGCCCTCCAATATCAAACTAAAATCTTTTTGACATGAACTTCTCTTTGTATTCTTCTTGACCAGCAAAATTACCCTCTGTCATTCCATACAGCACCTTTCTTCACACAGAAAGGCCCATTTCTTTCTATCCCAGGGATCTTTCAAGTGATTAAATACATGAAAAATAAAATACTGTATAGAATATTGACTTTCCCATCTAGTCAAATACTCTGGTAATGAGGATCAGAAAACAAATACCAAATGAAAACTAGTAAGGCCTCCAATGCTTTCTTTCTGCTGAATAACCATTGACTTGGAATTGACTGTTTAATAGATTGCCATGAGTCTCAGAAAAAACTTTCAACTTTGGACTTTTAAACAATGTTGAGACTGTAATAGACTATGGGGACATTTGAAGTTGGACTAAATGCATTTTACATTATGATATGGCCACAAGTCTATCCAGGTCATGGAGTAGAATGTGGTGGTTTGAATGAAAATGGTCCCCAAAGTGGCAGTACTAGGAGGTGTGGCTTTGTTGGACTAGGTGTGACCTTGTTGGAGGAAGGGTATCACTGGCGGGTAGGCTTTGAGGTTTCAGAAGCTCAAGCCAGGAAGCTCAAGAAGGAAGCTCTCTTCCTGCTGCTGCTGATCAGGGTGTAGAAGTCTCAGCTACCTCTCCAGCACCATGTCTGCCTGAATGCCACTATGTTTCCTGCCATGACACTAATGGACTAAACCTCTGAACTCCAAGCCAGCGCCAATTAAATGGTTTCCTTTATAATAGTTGCTGTATCATGGCATCTATTCACAGCACTTAGAACTTTATGATAGACTATATATTCTGTCACTGGCCAGATCAACAAGTTCTTTGCTAACTTGTCAAGGACTTTTATAATTTACTTACCGAGGGTATTCTGTTCCCCAAAAGAAAGGCTTCTGCAGCTCACCAGCTGGAAATCCTTAGAGGGTGGCAAGCAAAAAGAATGTTAAGGATATGAAGAAGATGATTCAATATCCAGACTCTGGTTCCAGCTACAGCCCAAAGCTCATCCAAACTGTATTCTTTGTGGATCCATCATATATCCGAGAGATCTATTTAAATCTATTAATTCACCAGAGTTTGAAATACTTACTTCAAACATGGAATCATTTCTAGGACAATTTGTACAGATATGCCATTGGTAGAATCCAGCCTACTGTGAAATGGGCCCCTTCACACACAGCACACCCACAGGCTGCAGGATAGCCAGCAGGTTCCCAGATGTTCATAGGTTTCAGACTCCTAGTTATGCACTATCGCAGCCACACACGCCAGACAGGAAGATGATGTGATAGTTCACTGTCCTTGCATTGCATGTCTTTGTACCTGAGTTTCTGAAGTTGTGTTTTATATGTGGGATGTCATGACGCATGTGTGTGTAGAGTAGATGCACATGATATGCACATTAGCTGTCCCTACGCACCCTTTGTACAGGCAGCACTTATCCTGCCCAAGGAGTACAGGTTTTCAGTTGTTTCATACATGGGGGGAGTCTAGCAAGATACAGCCTATCTAGCATAGTTTCATGTTACTCTGAACTCAACAGTTCTAGACTTGGATAGCCCCAAGAGGCCATGCTTTCCCTATTAACTAGAATTTGCTTAGATTACTAAAAGAAATTAATAATGTTCTAAGAAATAGAATGATTAGAGAGTTCTCCATCTCATTGCCTCTTCATATTTCCCTGTATTGCCCAACCTTTCAAACTGAAATTGGTAACAGAAGAAAAGGGAAATGTATCATTTCTTAACCTTTTGGTCTCTCCTATTCATTCCTAAGGCAAGGGTGAAGAGTGTTGGTAGATAAAGGATTAAGAATAAAAGGCTGGCACACTGGGGTACCCATCCCCAGCAGACCAGCCCATCCATAGTCTGCCAGCATCAAGGTGCTAGTCCCGCCTTCATCCAAGGAAGGAGGTAAGCATGGGCCTGTTTCTGGCCCGCCTTCTGGTGCCCTGCTCAGAGCCTCCTGAGGTTTGGGGTCAGCATACAGGGGAACCCTTCCCAGCCAAACAGCCCATCCAGAGTCTGCCAAAGTCATGGGACTAGTCCCACCTCCACCCATGGGAAGAGGAGAGCCATCAGAGTATCTGTTTGCACCCACCAGAAGAAGAACCTTGGTCCCATACCCACAAGGAGATGAAGAGACACCACTGGTACCCACTGGAAGAAGGGATGGGAAGACGACAGTATAGTAACAGAGTCAACAACAGAAATTTCAATATAACACCCCTGGAGTCTAGGCAATCAACACCAGCAAGAACTGAACACCTCAACACAGAAGAAACAGAAGAGAATGACCCTAAAACAACTTTATGAAGATGATAGAGACCATCAAACAGGTAATAAGAAAATCCCTTAAAGAAATGGAAAAAAACAAACAAAAAAATTCAAGAAATGGAGGAAAAGACAAACCAAAAATTACAAGAAACAATTCAAACAGTGCAAGAGTTAAAAAACGAAATAGAGACGATAAAAAACACAGTCTGATGGAATGATGGAAATAGAAAAATTGGGTAAATAATCAGGAACTACAGATGCAAGCATAACCAACAGAATACAAGAGACGGAAGACAGAATCTCAGGCGTTGAAGATACACTACGAGGAAATAGATTCGTCAACCAAAGAAAATCTTAAGTCCAACAAATCCCTAACACAAAAATATCCAGGAAATACGGGACACTTTGAAAAGGCCAAACCTTTTAGGTATAAAAGAAGGTGAAGAAACCCAACTCAAAGGTGCAGAAAACATATTCAACAAAATCATAGAAGAAAATTTTCCCAACCTAGAGAAAGACATGCCAATGAAAGTACAAGAAGCATACAGAACACCAAATAAACTGGACCGCAAAAAGAAATCCCCTCACCACATAATAATCAAAACACCAAATATACAGAATAAAGAAAAAATATTAAGAGCAGCAAAGGAAAAAGGCAAAGTAACATATAAAGGCAAACCTATCAGAATTACACCTGACTTGTCCATGGAAACCCTGAAAGCCAGAAGGTTCTGGATAGATATTCTGCCTACACTAAGAGACCAAGGATCCCAGCCCAGACTACTATACCCAGCAAAGCTTTCAATCACTATAGATGGAGAAAACAAGATATTCCATGACAAAACCAGATTTAAACAATACATATCTACTAATCCAGCCCTACAGAAAGTTCTGGAAGGAAAACTCCAAACCAAGGAAGTTAACTACACCCACAAAACATAGGCAATACATAATCCCACTTTACCCAGAGCCAAAAGAAAAAGGGAGGACCTACACTCAATACCAACAACAAATCCAAAAAAAACAAGAATTAACAATTAATGGTCATTAATATCCCTCAATAGTAGTACAGCAGTAGCACAAAAATAGCTGAATTAGTTCTATATAGTATTTCTACCTTGCTGATGCAAAAAATATTCCATGTCTTGCTACAAAATACAAAGTGTGTCATTTTATAAATTCCTTACAAAAGTTAAAAGTGATCCTATTCGCATTTAAGACTTGCATTGTAGCATACAAACATGAAAGGTAAAATTCCTGCTAATGACATAAATTTATAGTGGCCCTAATAACAGCAGTAAATGGCAAAGGAAAAGCACTGTGGATGAGTCAAAAGAGAGGATGACACTTTACAGTTTAGTCCTTGTGGTGGCATTTGTTCTGCTTCCTGCATAAGAAGCCTTGAATCTTCATTTTACACTGAGCCCTACAAATTAGTTAGCCAGCCTTGAATATAGATGACTGCAAGAAACACTTGGCTTTGCCCTTCCAAGTCACCATGAATTTGTGTACCCTGAGGTATTCCTTGGAGTTGTGCTTAACAGTCATTACAGCTGGGAATTCAAAGGAGAGAGAGAGAGGATGGGAGCTGGAGAAAGGGAAAGAGGGCAAGAGACCTTCTGCAATGTCCTTGTCTCCTTGAGAGCAGCTTCTCTAGGCCCCATGAGACTGAATGTTCTTTTATGAATTAAAATGCTCCCTGCTCTCTGCCCAACTTTCTACCTCCCCTCCATACCAGGACACTTTGAGGGGAAATAAAGGCAGAAAGCAAGTCTTGAATTTAGACATGAAGTACTCATTTCATAAAACTCTCATATTCTGTGTCTTTTATTAATAATATCAGACTTTGAGATTTCAAGGTACATAAACCTAATTGCAAAACAGAGATAGAGCTAGTTGATGCTTCTCTCTTCCTGCTGCTTTCAAATAAAGGAAAACACATCAAATATGTTTGAATTTCAGGGGGCAATGTGACTTTAATCTTCATAATTTCTACATTTCCTTAAACATCTTTGGCATCTTTACATTGATAGTCCATCCTCTTTTTTGGTGGTTTGACTTTAGGAATCCATTCTGATACAGAGATACACATATATGCAAATATATTGCATATAAATGTAAATCTCAGTGTTTATATGAAGATTTCATTTCATTCAATAAATCACCCCGAAGCAACGATATTTTTCTAATAAGAACAATGACCACAAGCCAATGTGATTTAATTATTCAGTCATTATGACTTCCTTGCTTGGTAATGTGCCCAGTTGGGAGCAGTTATGTCCACTGCCAACCTTGTTACAGAAAAACATTTGACACCTACATAAGCCTTCCCTGCTGCAGCTTTGGTTTTTTGAGGGGCCCCAGTCTCCAGTGCTGAAGCCATCACATCACCCTGATCAGCTATATCTTCTCAGCCTGTCAGGGCCTTGAAACCCAATAGTGATAAACTGAAGAATCTGATGCCCTCAGGCATGTTTTGCTGAAGTGAATGGATTAACAGTGTAAGCTGCATTTTTGGAGATGTCAACCAGCAACAGTGATAGATGGAAATCCCAATGGGGTCAATTCAATATCTTATCTCATAAAGTGGATAAGTTGTATTAGCAAAGGTGGAAGTGAAAAATAAATAAATGGAAAGGGAATTCTTTCTCTCTCTCTTTTAGGTGTCTGTTATGTTTTCTCACAAACTCATTTTATTTCACTGTTTCCCCATTGCAGAACCACTTATCACCTGTTCCAGACTTTTAAAGTTCCCTTTTTAAAATCAGCATATTTATGGGACGCATTCCTCACTCTGTGTGTGGGGGGGGAGAGGGAGGGAGGGAGGGAGTAGAAACAAGACATTTAGTGCAGTGCATGAAATGTCTGTGTAACATATGTAATAGATATATGCACACGCACACGTGTATGATTTCAATTCTACTCTAATAGACTGTGTTCTATTATATAAAAGAAAAGACAATTTTCTTCCAATACAGCAGATACAGTGGGGAAGGTCTGCTTTTGCACACGTCCATCCATGAGCAAAGCAGAAAGCACCTGTACTGAGCCACATGGGAGCACACAAGGTGCTCATATCCACACGCCCCAGCATGATCAACTACTTTCACTTTGTACTTTACAAGCCACACCCATAACATCTGGTGTCAAAACTTTCAACTTCAGATAACTCTCCTCAAGTATGGACACATATAAAGAAGAAAATAAAAGTACTCAATTATTCCACCACTCGGATATTAAAAAGTAAACGAACATACTCAGGACTAAAAAAATTCACACTATATAGGGATATGTAAAACGGGAGTAATTTCCCCTCATCTCCACCCATTTCTTCCCAACCATGATCTATCATTCTCCTGCTATCTGCAGGCCTTATTTCCGGTATTTTTTCAAATGTCACCTTACCCATTGGAGCTTTTGAAAGACGTAGGCTGTTACCTTCTATGATTTCTTCTTTATAATTCACTGTAATACTCAGCTACTCTCCATTTTAATAGATAACCAATCTTGCCACAGAAATTGCATGTTCCATAATAAAATGGTTTTTAAATTATTTCTTTTGTTTTTTTAAAATTATAATATAATTACACCATTTCTTCTTTCCTTTTCCTCCTTTCAAAACTTCTCTATATCCCTCCTTGTTCTCTTTCAAATTAATGGCCTAATAGAGGGATTTTATTTAGCTTTCCTATTTTTTCACTGCAATACCCTCAGAGCTAGAATGTCTGACAAATATCTGTCAAGTGAATAGAATCCCTACCTTACAAACCTCAAAAAGTTGACTGAGGTTGAAGCATTACCTGTAGTTATGATTCTATTTTGTTAGCACAAATCTAATAGTACATAATGTATTTAGTACTACCAATGCATTACTTCTTGAAGCTTCCATCCTCAGGGCCGGATCTAGAATATATTTAGTTTGACTTTTCAATTTCTTTCTAGATGAGAGTTGTGCTGGCTCTTGCTATGATAGCAGACCTACTATAGCTTTGAAGCCAGTACAAAGTCCATCAAATGCAGTAGGAAGTTTGGGAAGATGGCTCAGTGGATAAAATGCTTTCCATACAAGCATGAAAACTTAATTTGGGAATCCCCAGCACCCATGTAAAATGCATGTGCCTGTAATCCCAGTGCAACAAGGTAAAAACAAGAGCATCTCTAGGACTCCAGGGCAAGCCAGTCTAGCCAATCAGTGAGAAACACTGTTTTAGAAAATAAGGTTGGGGGAGCATCATGAAGACACTAGGCAACAACCTAACCACACATTCACAAATGAGCACACATGTGAACATGAATACAATATGCAAGTATAAACAAACTGAGAAGTCCTGCCTACCTTTATGTAAATTCTATCACACTGCTTCTCCTGGGTCCTCCATACCTTCACACCAAAGAATTAAAATGAAGTATACTGGCCTTTCTAATGTTTGTGGCATGCACTGAAGAGGGAAAATTAGGCAAAACTAGACAAAAACTCTTGACCTGCAAGTACTGACCTAACACCAATCTCTTTTCTCTATACTCTTTGTTGTTTCCCTTTAACTACAACCTACAGTTTATGCCACATAACCTTAAGAGTATAATTTAAGGTAATCATAACATAGCAAATATTCTGGAAATACTACTTGCCAAAGGTTTCTCTCTTCAGAAGTCTTACTCTTTCACATTCACACAAATGCTATTGCATTTTAAGACATCCTTGAGTAAAACTCACACATCTTTTCCTTTTGTTTCCGTGCTTAATCATACTGCTGCTTTTTGACAGACTTTGGTGATCCCCAAGGAAGGCCTCATCCTCCCTGAGGAGCAGAAAGGGGATGGGATGGTCAGTGGAGGGCAGGGGAGGATGGGAGGGAGAGGTACTGGGATTGACATGTAAAACAAGCTTGTTTCTAAATTAAATAAAACAATCATACTGCTCAAAAATAGGAGGCCTCCAGTACGGGACTAATCCAGCCCCCTGATCATGGATGCCAATGGGGAGGCCCATGCACTCCTGGGAGCCTCCAGAGGTGGACTGGCGTTTTGCCCTGGTGTGTGTGGGGGACTTCGAGAGCCCATCCCACTTGAAGGGATGCACTCTGTCTCTGAACACATGGGGAGGGGCCTAGGCCCAGCACAGGAAGATTTGGTGGACTTGGTGGAACCCCGGTTGGGGGCCCTACCTGCCTGGGGAGTGGTGGGTGGATGGGGTGGAGGGTAGGTTGGAGGTGGGGGAGAAGGAATGGGGGTGAGAGGAGGGAGAGGGAGAGGGGAATTACATGTGAAACAAGCCTGTTCCCTAACTTGAATTAATAATAATAATAATAATAATAATAATAATAATAATAATAATAATAATAAAAAGAAAAAAATAGGAGGCCTCAAATGTCCATTGCCAGTGTTCAAAGCCCAGCACACTTAACATTTTCCCTTCTTTCTGTCAAATTTTACCAAAATGTGTTAACACAAAGCAAGACAACTCAAACTCTTCTAAATCCAGAGTCATTTCATTCAGTAACCCTTCTGACTCTGGTGAAGGATTTGCATTGTTAAATGATTTAGTTCGTATTCTTCCAGATATCTCTAAGTCAGATATGGCATTGGCTAATGCTAAGTTCAGTGCCCCACCAAAAGTAACAGGGAATAAATTCAAAAGGAGAATCCAAATGTGCTTGAGATATGTGTAGACTGGGGTACAAAGTCAGGCACTAAATGAAATGTTTTCATACTTGCTGTAACTGCTTTCTATAGAGATATACTTGGGATTCTCCAATGATTAGGTATATGAGTTTTTGAATTCTTACCAAAATGTGGTTGTTGGTAATATTTGTTGTTAAAGGACTGATTGTGTCCATATGACATACTATTGCACTATTATTTTTCAATTAATAGAATATTTGGCTTTTGCATGGAGTTGTTTATGTATTAATAAGTCTTTGATTTACCACATTATGACAGTTGTTTTCAAAAGGCTTAGGTGCTAGTCTCATATGACCAGATGAATTCATATATAAATGCACACTTAAAAGTTATTACTGATCTATCATTCTAGTAAGTAAATCATGCTCTGTGTTGAGTTTCACTTGTAGTTGCATTTTGCTTACACACTTAGTTATTTCATTTATCCTGTGAAATAGCTTCTAACTCTATAGCTCACTAAGTGAACTCACTTATGATCCTAAATTCAGAATTGTCTGTAATATTAAATGCATCATAAAACCTATCACAAGCATTGGGTTTGGTCCTGATGATATAACTACTGGCCACTAATATTTACTGAGTCTCTGTGATGTTTTAAGCCACATGAGTAAGTTCCAAATGTACAGACATATACATCATCAAAATATATACAGTCTAGAGAATAAAAGAGAATGTTGCTGAACAATCATATCTTGTAATAACTAAAGAAAAAGGTGAACCTATTCTACCCTTTCTAAAGTACAGAGAAAAGAAACACAGGATTCACAGAAGACACAGAGGAATTTGGAGAGGGGGTTATTTAAATAAACATCTACATTAATGGGTAGATATATGGCTGATAAAAATCAACTGGCCTTTGAGGCAGTAAATGTTAGGAAACTTGTCCTCAAAATGTAGTCTGCAGACCAGCAACATGAGCATTCTCTGGGCACTCGTCAGAGATGGAAACATTGAACCCCTACCCCAGGCCTGCTGAATCAAGAACACGGGGAGTGGGCTTCAGAGTTTCAACCAACCGTTTGTGTTATTGAGCCCCACCAGGTATATCAGAAAAACTAATCTTAACCCCAACTGCAAATTAGAATCCTGACCAATGCCCCTACCCAGATCTATTGAGATGCAATATATATGATGTTGTCCACTTATAACTTGGTCATGCAAACAGTAAAGAATCGATCGCATTTAAGATAACTGATCCATAACTCAGCCCTCCTGGTTTATTGCACTCACTCCACCTCTGATATCACGCATTTGTTATATGATATTTTTACTTAAACTTTCTTCAGACTATACTTTCCAAGATTAGCCTGCATATGGCCTTACTTTGGGAGTCCATTCCACATAGAGGAATACTCCCTGAACCAAGACACAGGGGTGGGCCTAGGCCCTATCCAAAAGGATATGACAGACTCTGAAGACCCCCCTATGGAAGACCTCACGCTCCCTGGGGAGCAGAAAGGATATGAGATAGGCAGGGTTTTAGTTGGAGGGAGTGGTAGGGGAGGGAGGGGGAACTGGGATTGACAATGTAAAACAATCTTGTTTCTAATTCAAATAAAAAATGGAAAAAATATGATTGTACTAAAGGACAAATATACATTTCATTGTAATTGCCTTGAAAAGTACAGGATGGATGCTAAAAGAGAATGAGTATTCTATTCTACTCAGGATTACTTCTGGTTATTGGATAACCTAAATAGCATTCGTCTAGAAATTGGGGGGTGGTGGTGGCGTAAGTTGGGACATGAAAAATGCTGTTATTACAAAGCACTTTTGGTTATTTCTTTTTCGTTGCTGTTATAAAAGAATTTCATTGTCATTACTACTAAGATTAATAGTGACTTTTTATTCATGTTGAGATCTTGCAATAGTTTGGTGAATGCCAACCTTCCCATTTCCAGAAAGTATTGCATCCTAACAGCTGTGACTCCTGTCAAGGGATTCAGCAAGATGTCTTAGCCATCTGCTGGCTTCCTGCAGGTAACCTCCTGCCACCAAATCTAGAGCCTAGAGCGGACATGCAGAAAGCAGATTCTGAGATCTGCCCTCCAAGTTGCAGCTTTCTTTGATGACCATTCTATTCTATGTCTGCCATACCACCTTTATTCCATAACAACCAGCATCTCTCCCCTTTATCAGAATTATCAACCATCCCTATTTGTCCAGAAGTAAAGAGATGCTTGGAATACAGTATTTTTCAGTATTAAAACTAGAATGGGCCCAGGCAAATGACAAGAAATTAAAAGCACTGCTGTCACCCAGTAAGTCTGACCTATTTTACATTAGCAGCATTTTTATGGCTCAATTGTTCTCAACATTTGGCGTCTTTCAAAGTCATTTGGTGATTAAAATCTTACTAAGATGCACAGTGCTGGTACAAAGGGTCCAAACAATGCCCATTTGTCACAAGTAGTGGTGATGTTACTGGTCCCTGATAAACACACTTTCGTAGCTCAACTTTCTGAAACAGAAAATACTAACCCCTGCTTCCACCCCAGTATGAGGCTCTACCTGGTCCTTCCATATAAATAAGTGCTGCCCTAGGCAGGAAACAATGAAAGTAGCATCAGTCATGCCCATCGTAGTCCTGGGAATATTAATCAAATATATATTAATGAATGTCTGTGTGCCACTAAAGCCATATCTGTTTATTTGATAATGATCTCATCAATAAGGACATGACTATCATTCCCCCCATATAGGTTATACCAAAACAAAACAACAAACTCAGAGTTTCTTTGTTAGTCTCATCCATTATCATCATTTAAGAAGTAAATTCATCAATACAATGTCTGTTGATGGTGAAGGCATAAAGTGAAGAAAGAAAACAGGGCTGGGGATATAGCATAGTGTTAATGTTCTTCGTTAGCTGTGTGAGGATCTAGATTCAAGCTTCAGCATTGCAAAACAAACATGTCTCTTTGGTGGCTAGGAATTTTTTTCTAATTCTGTGCCCTTGTTTGGTGTACATTCCTAGAAGCAGAAGAGTTGCTGTGTTAAATGGTATTTAAGTTGCATCCTACAAAAGTAAAAGACAACTGTCTTTTCAAAGGGAGGCAAGTGAGACTGGGAACATGAAGACACATTAGTGAGACCGACCCTGACTTCCTGCTTACCACTGTTGTGTTCCAGGATCTTGGTGCTCACCTTCTAGTTCACAGTCAAGTGGCTCTCAGCCAGTGTCCCACTCACACCTTCGTTTGAATCAGACTGACCCTAACAATCATTCCATAATTTCTATTACCGACCCTGCAGCAAGCCTGCCCAGTCCACTACAACAGAAACAGCATTCACAAATACCTCACAGGCAGCAGACTGAAGCCTTCTCACCACTGGGCCTCAGTCTCACACAATAATGGGATTCTAGGAGACCGTGGCCTTAGAAGTTGAGAGTACGTTTGTTTAGTTTTTAAGACTTCACAGAGCACTGTTCTTAGTTGTCTCCTGGGTGAGACCTCTAAGACAGAGAATCTGAAAACACTTACAGTGGGTGCTTGTTAAGCATACCATCTGTCAATTTTGCAAACGGTTGCAAGTTTGTTCATGATTTAACTTCATCTGTCTCAACAAACTTTCTAAATCTTATTGTAAATTTTTGTAAAATGGTCACTTTCTGGGGAGTACACTTCAATATTCCTTACAAGGCATTTTATAGCATCTGTCTGTTAAGTAATCTACCTTCAATCCCCCCTTATTCTAAGGGACCAAGAAAATAGTGGATTTAAACACAGGGCTTGCAGTGTGCCGCATGACTAGATAGGTGGAAAAGAGAAGTGCATTCATTATCACAACACTTCAGTGGGCGTAGAATCAATAGAACGTGGGTTCCATCTATCCTTCTGATACACTCCTACCTTCTGGCTGATCTTACATACTATAATCTTGCCATATCAAAAGAGAAAGAAGCCCTCACTAACAGAATTGTGAAAGTATATATAATGTATATATAATGATTATTTGAAGATATCACATGTGTAACTCATAATTCTCACATTTCTTACCCAGCATTGAACAGTATAGTATAAAGATTAAAAGAACACAACCAATAAACTGGGCTACACTCCCATGCCTGCTGTAAGGCTTAATCTTGGTTGTCAACTTGATTAGATCTGGAATCAACTAAGTTATCTGTAAAGATAAACTGTTCCCTGGTTTGGATTCATTGAGGAGGGAGAAGACCCTCCCACAAAGTGGGCGTAACTTTCCAGCAGCAGTCCTGTTTTAGATGGTTCAAAGGAAAAGCTGCTGCCTTTTTACCTGTCCAGCTTCATTCCTTACTGGTGAGAGCACCTACTCCAATGATGTTGCTGTTGCTAGCATCCTTTGCTAACATCAAAGTCAAGCTTCTTCAGCCTTCCAACATGAACTGAAGACCAGTGACTCTCTAGGATTCATCCAGTATTTCAGTGCCATATTGAGATCACTGAAGCATCTAGCCTCAGTTCACTAGTGCTGCAGTCTTTAACAAGTCATTTCACTCCTCTGACCTTTAGTTTCCTCTTCTGTAAAATGGATGCATAGTACAAAGTTTATAGAGCTATTGTGAAGATTAGACGTAATAGACATTCAAGTAGTAGGTACATTAATAGTTTCCCAACATAGAGGAGTGCACAATGAAATCACTATAGCCACTTAATGTAAAATTTTCAAGTAGGAATGGAAATGGTTGAAAATGGTATTATGTATTATCATTTTTCAGTTACTAGAGAAGGCTCTCTTGAGGTTCAACTTGCCCATTGCCTAGCTCCCTCTTAGCAAGGTCAGTGCCCAAGGATAGGTCCTCTACATCTTTCTCTTGGGCCATGTTCAAAATTCCTAGCTTGTTCAAGTAGCCTGCCTTTCCCCTCTTTGAGCTATTATTTTTAAGAATAAAATGAAGAAAGTAAATTGATTTTACTTTTTTTTTACTTCCTAGAGAAAAGTACACTGATTCCCTATTCTTCAACATGACCTGTAAATTCATTATCAACTTCTCTCACAAATCACAGTATGCCCTTTGCTTTCTGAAGCACCCAGGCAGCCTCTGTTCCAGCACATGTGAGTATTCTCACAGGCCATTCCTGCACCATGTACAGCTCAGCATGTTACCTTTACAGAAGTCACACCTTCCTACATACCATATCATCTCTTCTCTGCCTAGAGAACTGTACTTGCCTTCAAAAGTCTTTTCAATCATCCTTTTTACCGATAATCCAATTGTGGCTCACCAGATTAAATTACTCCTGTGCAGTGGCTCCCAGAATGCAATGAATAAGTCACTCGGATATCCTCTGAATGATCAGGTAACAAGTCTTTCATCCAACTCATCAGAAGCAAGCCTTAGTAGCTTTCTATGATTTACCTATTATGAGCTAGATTTTCTTCTAAGCATTTAATATATATTATTTCATATTCACAATTCTATAGGATAGTTATATCTTTTCCATTTTATAAAAAATTGAACTGTGGATTAAAGATGTTGATAAACTTGGCCAAGACTGCCAAGATTCAAAATCAAACTGTCCCACTTGAGAGCACAAGGTATCAGCTACCATTACCATACTATGCTATACAAGCCAGTTCAAGCTCAGTACCTGGCAATGTTATAATGTTAGATAACAAATCATCTCCAACCAAATATATCTCCTTAAAAACATAAACACTATCTTACAGTTTTTCTGGGCCAGGAATTCAGATTTGGGGGAGATGTTCTGTCGGAAGGTCTCTTGGTAGACCACAGTCAAAATGTTCCATTTGCTTGTACTCACCAGAATGCTTGAACTGAAGGTTCTGCATGGTGTTAGAAATGGCCTATGAAACCTCACCTGTGGGCCTCTCCACAAGCTGCTTGTGTACCCTAGTGATGTGGTGATTGACTTCTCCCACAGGAGAGCAAGGTGCAAGTCACATGTCTTTTATGGACCAGCCTCAGAACTCATATGTCATGGATATAAAATTCCACTGGGTACAAAGCTCAGTTTTAACTCACTATGGGAAGGGGCTTCAGAGTGCTGTGGATACCAAGAAATAAGTATTATTCCAATTTCCTATAAAGTTAAATGGGAACATGTTCTAAATCAGGGCTTCTTAAGCTTTTCCACTCACAACCCCTTTGCACCCTAGAATATTTTATTTGACTTTTGGCATACGTACATCTGCGTATATCTCTATATATAAATCAGGTGTTCCTGAATAATACATAATAAAGAAATTTATTACAAAACAACTCTTTGGGATACATATATTTTAACATGTAACAAGATGAAAAATCTGCATGCTAATGAGATGGATCTTATTTCTATTTACATAAGAATTAAATCTTGGGTGAATATTTAATGCTGTGGGATATAAAATATCTTCAGCATTTCATTCAGTTGTTTTTAAAGACTTACTTATTCATTTTATGTGTATGTCTGTGCACCATATGCAAGCAAGTGCCTGTGGGGGCCTGAAGAGGCTTGGATCCCCTGCAATTGGAGTTAACATACATAACATACAAATCAAGTGCTTGTGAGCCATCAGATTTGAATGTTGAGAAGTGAACCTGGTCCTCTATGAGTGAAGCAAGTGCTCTTAACTTCTGAGCCATCCCTCTAGTCCCAACATACACACACACACACACACACACATGAGCGCGAGTGCACGCGTGCGTGTGTGCGTGCGTGCACTCACCCATATGTCAATGCTGAGACTGCCACTTTGTAAAAGTATATACTACAAAAAATTGGATTATGTTCAGGGCAATTTCAAAACTTGTTAGGAATTCTACCTTAATCCTAAAACAAAACTCATTTGCTGATGTTCTATACAACTCAAGTCAATCATTCAGATAAATTGTATGCATGTATTCATGTGTGTGTGTGCACATGTGTTGAAGTGCATGTGGAGACCAGAGCTTGACATTGGGGGTCTCCATGGATTGCTTTCCACTTTACTTTTTGACACTGAGTTTCTCACTGAACCTGGGGCTCATCAAGCAGGCTAGTGTAGCTGGAATGTTAAGATTTAGGGTGTCTATCAATTTCTATCAACCATCCCTAGAAGTGGGGTTGTAGACATGTGTCACCATGCCCAAGTTTTACATGGGTACTGGAGTTCTGAAGTGAGTCCCTAATGCTTGCACAGGAGGCACTTTTCTGATTAATCCACCTTCCAGCCACTCAAAGAGCAATTTTTAGAATCTTTAGATACTAGTCACACACATATCCATTGTACCACTGGTTCAGTGCTTCATAGAACAATGCTTTAAATCAAACATTATAGAACATAGAACAATCCAAAGATAAATTAACTTTATATATGCTGAAGAATTCCAAAAGAAAACAGAAAAACTGTTCTGTTTCTGTAATAGCAATGGACATAGGCGAGCACTGTCAGAAACATCTCATGCTTATTATACATTTGATTTGGAATTGATTAAGTTTTTGTCAATGTTTCCAAATTTACTATTCCATGGTCTTGCAACACATTCAAATACACAAGCAACAGGTAAGTTGGTGGTGCAGATAATGAGAAATTGGTGTTAATAACCAACATGTCTCCATAGCTCCAGAATTATGGAGCACTGTTCCCAAATTCTAGATGTTTGCCTTGTTTCCTCATATCTCCAAATGGAGCAATGGATTCAAGACTTAATTCCATCAAATCCCAGTAGAAGCCACAGGTGAATATCTACTAACTTGGCTTCCATCCTATGGTTTTAGTCTGATCCAACAAAGAATGAGAAATTCTTACAGTTTGAAATACTTATGTCCTTAACAGGAAAACAAACCTATGTTTGGTTTTAGGATTAACTCTATGGTTTGATGCCAGTATAAACCCAGCCTCCAGAAAAAGGCTTATTATCTTCTTTAGCACAATATCTGTAATTAAACTGGAGCAACCAAATCTCTTAGATATAACAGTAAAGATAATAAAATTGTTGGGTTTAGCCCTCAGGCTGTGCTTGTTTTCAAGCTAAGGTTGTATTTACTTAAAATAATTGTTTAATGTGGTTTCACAGATACACAAATATAAAAACTAAATACTGGAATGAGGCATATTACAAATTAACAATGGCATGACACATATAAAAAACATTATTCTAAAGACCAATCTGTATCACGAAAAACAAACATTGGATATGAGCTGGTCACTCGTCCAGACACTACCTGACTAGGTTCAAAGAACCATAGAAGCTGGGTCAGATTTGCTTTGGTAGCTCCTAGGAGCCAATCCTCTCATACAACTATAGCCCATGGGTTGATCCAGCCTGCTGAATATTCCATAAATAAAGTTTGATTGAAGCCCAACCATGCTCACTTGGCTTATGGATTATCTGTAGCTACAGTGGTAGAGTTCAGAAATTGAAGCTGTGTGGCAAATCTGAAAACATTTGTGGTCTGCCAATTTACAGAAAATGTTTTCCTGATTTGTACCTCTGAAGACTTGGCCCTGGGCAATATATTAGAAGGCTAAGATGTTTATGTCTACTATATGCTATCCCAAATACCTTTATGGAGGAAAGGGAAAGACATTGCTATTTACATTAAGGCATTGCTTACACGGAGTAAAGGAAAAATATTTTGTGTGTGGTGCTGGGAATGGAGCTCAGAGCCTCACATATACTAGGTAGTAAGCACTTTGACATTGAGCTATATCCACAGCCCAGTCAAGGCACAAGTAACATATATCCCACATACAATGCTCAGATTAAGACAGAAACTATTGTTCACACTTTCAATCAGTCAGTCAACACAAATTCTATCATACAGGTGAATTTTTCTGCTCCAGACTTGTATACACATGGAGTAAAATAGTAGTTCTTTGTGTGCCTGTTGTCTTTCATTCATCATTATGTCAATAGCAAACACATAGTGTGCATATCACAGCATTTTCTTCTCCGCTGCCATATAAGTAACATTCAGTTGCACAACTAAAGCACAATTTATTAACCCATTTTTCTGTTAGTGAACATGAGGGTCTATCCAAGGGCAGCCTGACACCCGAGTTTGAGAAATACAAGTTTTGACATTGGTCATGTGTTGGCAGTTTACAAATCTATCCTCTGAAACACTTCCTGAACGCTGTATGGGCTATCCATCATGCAGCAAACAGGACAGTAAGGGCCAGAAAGGCTAGCTCCAGCACGACACATAATTATACCTATGGCACTCAAGCTCTTCCACTGAGGCTTTTACTTTGTCCCTTTAAAAAGTGGGATGACAAGTTGTGCGGTTGTCACAAAGTTAGGAAAGCACAGGCTGAGGTGCTAATGATCTCAGTCCCTTGTTCTTTTCTTTAACTGAACTACCAATTTAAATGTAATTAAGAATGGTGACAGCTCCTTACTACAATGCCCAATATAACAGATTTAAATCCCTAAGACTTCACACTACACTCTATGTCTGAAGACATGGATATTTAGCTTGACAGGGGCAGAAAATAAGCTTTAACCATGCTGCAAAAAAAGCTGAACATCAAAAGATGTCCCCAACCTCAGGGTTCTGCACAAAAACATGGACTCAGAAAAATAAGAAGTCTATAGGTTTTCCTATTTTCTACTCAAGTCTTTCCTGCATGTAGCAGCACACTTAGTGGCAGAAATCAGAAAATGATAATGAGGCATGAAGGAAATTCTCATAAATCACGTTACTAAGTATAGTTACATTGTAGATGTGGAACCCAATTAAACAGATGGCCACATGCTGTCAGAATTAGCCCCTAATCAATAAAGATGTTCATTTTAGAAAATCACCTCAATTTTTCACTTCTTCAGTGAAGCACAGAGGAGGCAGTTGGGAGGGGATGGGGGAGTCCCAGGAAAGCCAGTGGGGAAATGTGTAAGGAGAAATTCCACCTGTCTTAATTTGTAGTCCAGAAAATCAGAAATGAAAAGGGGTGGGGGGAAGTCACCCAAAGGATTCCTTGTCATCTTGGCTGGTAATGTAATTTACAATGAGAGCAGGCACTGGTCATTAGGAAAATAGAAACAGCTTGAATCTCTTAATTAAAATACTGCTTCAAATTGTTCATTTTAAAACCCCTCTGCCCATGAGCTTTCTAGAACCCATTGGGTTACTCTGAAATGGCTACTTCCTCAGGAAACTTCTGATGGGGTCAACCCTTCCCAGACAAGACAAAGGCATAGCGATGGGAAACCCTGGAGACAAAACTATTATTAGGCACACTTAATTCCCCAAAGGAGCAGTAAGCCTTTAGTGACATTTGAGAGAAATGGAAACACTAGTGAAGAGACAATCTCATCACCCTCTTCTTGCATAAGAGCTGACCTATTACACTCAGACTGGTAACAATTAAGTCTGTAAATACCAGGAGTTGATGAAAAAAGGGAACAAAAGGAATACTGTTGGAATTTAGAACACCCACTTTAAAAAGCATCTGGCAATATCTGGTTGAGAACTTGCAGACTCTCTCTGCTAGGACTTCTACCCCAAGGAATATCATCCGGACTGACTTCACAGTGCAAGACACAAGGCAATGCACAGGAATATCAGAGAAGCACCATTCCTAGGAGTGAATATCTGCGAGGGTGGAGAATAGAAAGGGTGCGTAGCAGCAGAACAGGTAAGCTGTACGCATGGTCAGACAATTGAATACTATACAGCAATGTACAGTGAAATGGGAAAAATTATTGCCACACACTCTATACATATACCTTAAAAAAGAATGGGGCTGGAGAGCTCAGTGTTTGAGAGCAATGACTGCTCTTCCAGAGGATCCAGGTTAGATTCCCAGCACCCAAATGACAGCTCACAGCTATCTATAACTCAAATACTACGGGACCTGATGCCCTTCTCTGGCCTTTGCAGGTGCTAGCCAAACATATGACGCATAGACACACATGTAGTCAAATACCTATTTAATATACTGATCGAAAAACCACAATTTCTGAAGATTATCTGTAGTACGGTAAATTTTATTATGTTGAAAACAGTATCATTTAAGGGTACCTACATAGATCGTTAACAATTTAGTTTTATAAGATAAACATGGGCCAACACAGTGGTGTATGCTTTTATACCAGTACTTGAGGGAGGAGGAATCTCTGTGAGTTTCAGACCAGCATGGTCTACATAGCAAGTTCCAAGACAGCCAAAGTTATATGGCAAGACCCCCAAAGAAATATAAACATAAAAAGCAGCACACTGATTACCTCTGTGGTGATGAGAAGAGTAGGTCAGAGAGGCAGGCTGCCAGCTCAGAGGACACTGGTAAGGTTTCAGCTCTTCACCAAGTCGCACTTTAATTGGCACATGTTGATTTTCCATTCTCTCTAACTTAACATAGGCCAGCATGCTACACAGATTCTTTTGAATGCAACAAATATTGCATAATAAAGGATGTTCTATTAAACTTCAGTGTCACTTCAGAACACCAAAGACAGACTTGGAGGAAGTCCCTTGACCTCACTGTCCCTCGTTCCACTGAGGCTATATTAAATAAACCCTTTTCTGCTTACCACTAGCAATTTGGCTCTCTTAGTAGACTTGTTGTGGACTATTCGCTGAATCTGGCTTAGGGCAGAGACTGGGAAATCCCAAGTTAAGTGATAATATGCCAATCACAAAGGAATAAAAGACACATTTGGGGGTGTCTGCCACTCACAGCAAGCTGACTCCAAAAGGAGAGGAAAGAAGAAAGATCCCAGCCATGGCTGGAATCATCTTACTCTAAGCACATTTTCCCATCTTTCCACTTCAGCTGGCATCAGATGCTCTATACTTCTACTTGGTCAAGCAGAAAAATGAGTATTTGGACATTGTTTTGGATTCTCAAAGAAGTTTGACCCTTGTAGCTATGAGGAAGGTGGGAGGAGAGAGAGACAGAGACAGAGACAGAGACAGAGACAGAGAGAGAGAGGAAGAGAAAGAGAGAGAGAGGAGTATCACTGAAGTACAGCTCTGACAAAGGAATGCAAACAACATTTTTGAGATGCTAGGCCAATACTCACAGGTCATGCAGAATAGACTTCAGGATTCAGTCTGAGCTGCTCTGCCAGATGAACAACTGTGGTGATACCTTGCTTATACAAATAAAGCCTGTCTAAAGACCAGAGGATGGAACTTGCCACTAGCTAACCATAGAGGTCTGGGGGTCTGTACAGACAGATAGGAAGTAAGATGGCTGGTTGGAAACAGGAAGTGAGATGGCTGGGCACAGACAGGAAGTAAGATGGATGGGCAGAGAGAGGATATAAGTGGGGAGAAACAGGATCTAGCTCTCTTGTCTGATGACATGCAAAGGAGGTAATGGTGGCTTTAGGCTTGCTCCTTCTTCTCTCTGATCTCTCAGCATTTTCCTCTATAGCTGACTCTGGGTTCTCATTATTCAGACCAATTGAGAACTCCCTTTTACAAACAACTTTCATCCTTTAGGCTCAACTTACTTTTTTCTGATGTCTTCCTGACCAGGATGACCTGGTTTGTTACCCACTAAGACATGACACTAGGGACACCTGGGACACCTGTCCCTCTGGTTTCCCAACCATATCAAGAGACCAGAACTCTCTGAACTGGTATAGAGATCACTTCAAAGTGAAAACATGAGCTTCAGAAGAAAGAATTGTGCCTGAACTTGCTTTGTCTGCTAAGAATTAAAATCAGGGTACCACAAAAAGCACCTTTGGCAACGTAACCTTAAGTTACACCAGAACAATCAGAAAAATGATTGGGTAAATAAGCCTCACCAGAATCCCTTATGTCTCTGCCCTTCTTATGATGGGCATACCACCAACTTTACCACCAACTCATCTGGAGACACCTGCTTGTGTAATACAACTTTTATCTATTAAAATAAATAATCTGGATCAGTGAAATGGCTCAGTAGACAAAGGGGTTTGCCTCATAACCTAAGTTCACTCCCCACAACTCATGAGGTAGAAGGAGGGAGCTAACTCCTGCAAGTTGTCCTCTCACTTTCATACATATTCCATGACATGCCCCCCTACAAATATACATAAATAAAAAATGTTAGTAAAACTAATAAAATGAATAATCTAATCAGTATTCTATTGCTCAATGGACATTTTATATATAATGCATTTAGATAAGTGCTATAAATTTTAATTGTAATTGACATCTCAAATATCTTAAGTCTCCGTGTAACATATGCAGCTTGGTACTCAACTTGGAACTTTGGACCTTAAGAAAGCAACAGTATTTTCAGTATAATGAATATTTACATACTAAGATGTGACACTCAAAATATTTAACAACTTCTCTGGTTATATTAATTAATGTAGAAATCAAAAATTAACACCATCTGCTTGGTTTCCTTCTGCTCATAACTCTCAAGACAGTCCTACAGATTACCATTTCCAACAGTAGCCACAGGGGGCGACTCTAGCAGTAGGCGCAATCCTCCAACTGTATCTTAGGCCACAGAGTCCTATAAGGTCCAGGTCCAACTTGGATGACCTATGACATATGAGGCTGACTGGCCATGGGACAGACCTCACTGAAAAGAGATCCTTGAGTCACTACCTAGAGTAAATGGGGGCATGAACCATGCCGAACACTTGAGGAAATTTCTAGGGGAAAAACTATGTCAATTCCCTGAGAGAAGTGTCTATGTCCCCTGTGTGCTAGTAACAAAAGAAGACAGTGTATCTGAACAGAGACAGAGCTGGGACTGGAGTTAGAAAGGGAAAGAAATGACAAATACTGGGCTGAGGATGTAGCTCAGCGGGCAGAATGTTTACCTAGCATGCACCAGGCCCCGGGTTCCAGCCCTAGCACCTCATATGCCTCCTGTGATGACACACATGCAACCCCAGCACTTGGGAGGTAGAGACAGGAGCATCAGAAGTTCAAGACCAATCCTCAGCTACATAGGTAGTTTGAGGATAGCCTGGAATACAAGAGACCTTATCAAGGAAAAAAAAAAAAAAACAGGCATTACAAATACTAATTGTTAAACTCGGTAAGATAAGATGCTGGTAAAAGGATTTGAAGACAGGGGTGACATGATAGAACCATGAACTGAACAGTCCAGAAGAGGTGAGGACAGAAGAAGGAAAGCAAATGAGAAGGCTCTTCTTATCATCTAGCTAGTAAACAGTGATCTCAAGGGTAAGGATGGTAAATCTTCTAAATTCCATCCTGTGTTCACCAACGTAGAAATGCTATTGAAATCACAAGATTAGATGTTATCATTACAAGAGTTTGCAAAGATGGAGAATGGGGGCAAGCAGGATGGGAAACAGGACTGAGCTCTAAGATGTCATCATGGACAAGTAGAGGACATAAGGAAAACCAAAAGAGTTTGACCTGGAGCCGTCAGCTATCCCCACAAGAGGTCACCAACCTGAATTTGATGTCTCCTTTTCCTGAATGACTTGGACCACAAGTGAATATGACTTAAACAGCATATAGGATTATTCTGCATGATTTCCACCTTTACTAATGAGGTATCATATTCCATATATTTTCTCATTACTAATTTGCTATACAGCCTAATTAGTGAAGGTCATCTGTTAATAGGTGTCATAGTAGGCCATCTAACTTTCACTGTTGCATGTTCTTCATTTGTATGAATGCGCCACATTACTTCATTTCTGTGCACAAGGACACATAAGCTCTTTCCCTTTCCTGCTACTATCAATGACCCTGCCACAAGCATTCTTCATGAGCTTCCTTTTGCCTTGCTTTGTGTTCTATGGGAAAGGTTTCTCAAACTTTAGTATTCAGTAGAAGCAATTAGAAATCTTATTAAAACCAATTTCTGAGGCTTGCATCCAAAGTTTTTATATAAGCTAGAGACTGAGAAGTTTCATTTCTGACAAGTTCCCTGAGGGTGTTTTTGTTCATGGTTCAAAAATGACACTCAGAATCAAAATTCTGGGATAGATCAGGCATGCAAATGATGGTCACAGATGTTCGGGCACCACTCTGGCTTTTCTACACATTGTCAACTTGCTTTGCAATGTGGGTGGCCTAATTTATGTTTCCATCAGTGGCAAAATCTTTAATACCAATTCTGAATGCTATCAGATTTTTAACTTTTGCCATACTGAATCTTAATAATTTTAAAAATTCATCATAATATTTGTCCTAGTTTTAGTTCAGCTGCTGTGATAAAACACCCTTACTAAAAGTAACTTGGAGGGGGCAGGTTTGGTTTACAATTCCAGACCATGATCCAACATTGAGGTAAAGCAAGACAGGAACTTGAAGGCAGGTCTCCTTGCCATTCCTTACAGAATTACCTCTGACAGAGGAACTCACTTCACAACTAATGAAGTCCAGCAGAATCCATGGAGGTGCTGCTTCCTAGCTGACTTGAAGTCAGCAGGCTTAAAGACCGCTAACTTTCTTATGGTGCTCAGGACCTCCTACCTAGGGATGGTGCTTCTCACAGTGGGCTGTTCTCCCACCTCACCCCCTCCACACACACAGACAATCCCCTGCAGGCCAATGTGATCTAGGCAATTCCTCAATAGAGATTATCATCTCAGATTACTCTAAGCTTTGTCAAGTTGATGCTTAAAGCTAACCAGGAGAGCATATATAATTACATCTACCCAACACACAGAAATAAACAACCTAAAGACATTACATTATAGAGATAATCAGAATAACTGTAAGCTTCTTTATTCCATAAAAGTTGCTCCCAGTTAATTGCCATTTCCGCCACCAGAGCAAGGATGGTGTGGACAAGATTATCAAAAGAGTTATGAAACGAAAAAGTATGTGTGTTCTTTGTAATGAAAAATTTCACTGCAGTTCTGTTTATTATAGTTTGAAAAGCCATTAGTGATATAAAATTTTTATGGACTTATACGGAGAAAGGAGTGAAAGACCTTTACAATGAAAACACTGAAGAAATTTAAGAAAATACTAGGAGATGGAAAGATACTCAAGGACTGGAAGAATTAATAGAGTGAAGATGGCCAATCTACCAAAGGCAAACTACAGAATCAATGCAATCCCCATCAAGAATCTGGTACTCACGTATCTGGTTGGTAGATGCACTGTAAAAGGCATTGACTGTTGTTGGGTTTGTAAACCACCTGCAGAAAGAAAGACAAATGTCACAGGTAGCCATCAGTATCCAGATAAGAAAACAGTAATCATAAAATAACACAGCTATTAATGCAAGGGAAAATTATTGCATCATTTATGGCTCCTACTCTGTTGAATGAACAATTTTAGCAGAAAGCCAGCACAGTTTGGCAAGAATATATTAGCAGGGCCGAAGAAATGGCTCAGAGGTTAAACACACTGGCTGCTCTTTCAGAGGGCCCAGGTTCAATTCTCAGTACCCACATGGAAGTTAACTGTCAGTAATAGAAGTTCCAGGGAATCTAGGGTACATAGACATTCATCCAGGCAAAACACCTATACACATAAAATAAAAATAAATATATACTTTTTAAAAAGAACACTAGCATGCTTGGCTTTTCACTAACAATAAAAACAATAAATAAAAGAAAAACATGAGTGAATCTGAAAAACTTTTAATAAGAGACTTATAATCAGAGATGCTCCCTCTGAAAATGGAAACACATAGCAGCAAGCTGATATTTGCCAGGTTTTGTTCAGATGAGACGTGGGCCAGTTACTTTTCTGGCCTATATCATTCCTGGCCTGTTTACGAAACCGTTTTAGATAATAAAATAACACAGAGATCCATGTAAAGACAAATGAATAATATACTACCATGCTACTCAAGGGTCTGCCTTATTCCCACGAAAAGTTCACTGATTTAAGTTGCAAATGCCTGAACTATCTCAATAACCAACTGAGTTTTGTTGGATTGGTCAGCAGTCTTTCTGGGGTTTGATTTCAGTTGTAAAGTGAAGGTACTGGACTGGTAGGATGGTTCCGCAGATAAAGTGGTTGCCCTGTAATCCTGATAACCTGAGTCTTATCCTCAGAATCATGGTAGAAAACCCACTCCTGAAAGTTGTCCTCTGACCTCCACATGAGCATCATGGCATGTGCACACCTGTATTTACAAACCAATCACACACACACACACACACACACACACACACACACACACACACACACACACTCGAACATGAGAATGTACATAATAATAGTAGTAATAACAATAATAAATTAAAGTGAAAGGTATTGTATTAGATGTTAGGATCCCTTATAGCTATGAACTGTCTATGTCTTTATATTAAATACACAGGTTACTTAGATGACAATGTAGCACATTTTTTTCTGTAAACAATTAAAGTGTAAACACTTCGGCTTTATGGATGAAGAAGCAAAACTGAAGATAGTATACAGATATGAAATTCTAAACATTCCACAAATAATAATTAATAAAATTAAGTATAATAATAAGTATTTGTGAAATGACAGAATTGTTTTGAGGTGGGATATTATTTTAATTAACTGTGGTTCAACTTATGGCTTGTCAACATCAGATAAATTTCAAACATTTATCTCTAAAAAATCATTCTTGGTTCATGGGCTATTTGAAATAGGCACCAGTCACTGCCTTTTACAATTAAACCTGGGCAATTCCTTTTAAGCTAAATTGCTTAAAAAATAAACCTGTACAGGACTGTGTTTAGCTTAGTGGCACAACACATGCTTAGCATTCATGAGGCTCTGGGTTCAAACCATAGTACAAAAAGAGAACATATAAATATAAACATATAAATCCCTTTTCAAAACCATTGCTTTATTCTTCTATGTCTAATAGAAAAACATCAAAGCAAGAAATTAATGTATATCAGGTTAACATAAAACTTGTATGAACTCAAATCATGATTCTTATTGGTCCTTCCATATCTTCCTACTTGTGGAAAAGCCTATGACTATGTCATCCTATCATCATGATTATTAGCTAGCAGTTACTAAGCACTTTGCTATATTCTAACTTTATTATTAGTCCATCTACAGATGAGAACAATGAAATGTAGAAGTATCACATACTTGTGCAACGTCTGGTCTTTCAGATTTCAAAGTAGTTCTATTAGGCTTTGCATTATTCTAGAGATGTAGCAGAAATCAGGAGAGTACCTTGTCTTTTGTCAAATCAACTTAAAGTAAGTGGCTCAATTAGAACCTGGTGTTTATCAAAAAAGTTACTGACTGGCCTACTTTTCTTGAGGAAACAGGTAGAAGAGAAAATATTATCATTGTTGACCCCAACTTTCTATCTGTAGTGAGTAGATTTATTATCACATCCTAATGCCTGGGATCCTGCCATTACACAGCAAAAAGAACTTTGCAGATGTAATTAAGGTTAAGGATCTGAAAATAGGGAGCTTATCCTGGATTATCCAGGTAGGATTTTCTAATCACATGAGCCGTTAAAAGCAAGCAACCTTTTCCACCTAGAATCAAATAGATGCAACAGAGGACTAGAGGTCAGAAAAGATACTTGCAGATGGGAAGTCAGGCAGATTGAAAGGGTGAGAAGGATTTCACACACTGCTACTGGCTCCTCAATGAAGAGGGCATAATCAAAGAAGTCAGACCCTCAGGCCTGCAACCACAGGAAGTGGATTCAACCATAATATATACATGTGATAATAATTGCAATAATGTATGTTCCTACAGACTGCAACTTCTCTTCCCCTCATTTCTTACTCTGCCTGTTCATGCAAAAGTAAACTTTCAAATCATTAGAGTGAGAACCATACATTGACATGTTTCTAACTGCTGATAGACAACACACACACACACACACACACACACACACACACACACACACACACACACACACACACGAAAGAAAGAAAAATAAGAAACAACTACTGGCTGAGGTTCATTTCAGAGAGACTTCTAAAGCTTCGACAAGAGTTAACAAAAACATCCTGCCTCACATATATGACCTTCTCATTGCTCACCCCTATCCAACCCTCAGAGTTGCTATTGATTTTTCAGCCCATTTAGAGCCTTAATTGTCCCTGGAGCTGATATTAAGTATCTGTGCCAGCAGATCTTATCAGTTGTTGATGCTTTTATTTCTTCTGTTTATTCAGGGACCATGCCAATCCAGCTGTGAAACATTTTGTACATCTCCTTTATTATATCCAAGTTTGTTATATATTTAGTTTTACTATTCTCTGATGCGAACTTTCAATGTCTGTTTACAAAATAGTTTGTTCTACTCCCATTAAGATACGGGATCTAAATTCCTTTCCTCTTTATTTTAGACTAATCTTTCTGACTCCCTGCTAAAGAATAAGATGTAATGGAGCTGGAAAGGAGCTGGTAGAGTGCTGCTTAGAATTCAGGAAGCACTGGTTACCATCCCCAGCCCTGCATAGACTGACCGTGATGCCATACACTTATAACCCAAGCACTTAGAAGGTGGAGGCCACAGGATAGTCCTCAGCTACATATCAAGTTTGATGGTCAGCCTATGACATGAGACCCTATGTCCAAATAAATAGTGTTTTGTAAATAAAATAAAATAAAATAAAATGGCATTTGGTGACTTCCAAGGACAATACACTGATGCACAAAAGAACAGTCTCCCCCCTTCCCTCCCCTCTCTCAAGAAATTTGCTATTCAACTTTGTTCATCAACCAACATTCTGTTAAGTTCCACATGCAGAGGGGCCATGGATAGGTGTTCTAGCCAATAAGCACCAATGTGTAGGAACGTAAGAAAGGAGGTCCAGCCACTATTTTACTAGAACTACATGAAAGACCATGAGCAATAGCTACCACACCTAGAATCAGAATATGTAAAAGGTAAAGGATTAGCATTGCTTTGAGCACCTAATTTTGGGAGTGGTTTGTTATGCAACAATAAATAGAATGTGGAAAAATTGGCTCTCTACAGATTAAGTCCTACCTAACAGGCTGAATTTTTCCAGTTTTACTTGCCAATATGATAGAGTTTAAAAATTATTAAGTTAGAATTCCTTAAAGTCAAGCATGTAGACATTAATTCTTTTAATTGCTCACACTTGTCAAAGATGGCCATCTCTAAATTGGTGGGGCCCTGAAGGCATTCCAGATTGAAACACTTATATCTTAGGATGATTTATGAGCTAAGACCATCATCCAAATGGCAATTTCTGAACAGAAGATCATTAAATATATTGTTAACTATACATCTATTTTTAATAAACAAAAATACCAGCCAGGTGTCTTAGAGTCTTCTTACTGTCTTGGGATGTGCCTGCAGTTTGTTTTTGTGGAAGAAACAAATAGATGACATAGAGGAGAGAAGTCTAATATAAACTTCAAATCTCAAAACATATGGGACAGAGGTATAGTTAAAAGGAATATACCAAAATGTAATAATCTGAGAGAAATATGCTGATATCCTTTGAGCACCTAAAATAAATAAAAATCAGGCTAAAATTTCACATGTTTTTTACCAACTCTTAAGAGTAGCCTGGGGAATATGAAATGAAAAAAAAAACACTGGATATATGGTTCTTTGTTACCAATATCCTGCAGATAGTATTATTCACATTTGGTAATATACAAAACGCTTTTGCAAACAAAATTTCAGGGCAAGACTGCAATTTGTGTAGATGTTTAATGTGGTTTTTGCAAAGTTCTTTTCAAGAGTTAGAGATGAGAACCAAACCATGTTTTGTCACAGCAGAATAAGAGTGAGTTAATAAGGAAGCTGGCTTAGAATCATTTCTGTCAAAGAAGAGCATCCTGAGGGAAAGAAATTACTTTTGACTCAAGCCAAGCAGTAAAGTAAATCCTATTTTTAAGCAAACTGATGAAGTGACAATTCTGAGAACCAATTCCTAAATATGTACCTTCAGGGATGACCACCCAATTAATTTCATTCTTGCTGACATTTCCTATTGCCTTGGAAATTTCTTAATGCATATTAGTGCAGCTAAAATGGATTCCATGAGAAAAAAAGATGATAAAGGGTATTTATCTCCTAGTCCCACAAAGAAGCAAAATGTTATTTCAGGGCTTTTTGGAATTATAATCATGATGTGCTGTTCAAAGTAAACTAGTACAGAGGAGCTACTCCAGCATCCTCCTCACTTGCTTAACTCATGAATTTTCAGACCTAAAAGATGTCAATTAAAGCCCATGGGTTCATGAAGCTAAAATTCCCGACAATGTCTGAAATGGACCAGACAGACATTTCCTTTAAAAGAAAAATTGACAGTCACGTCACCTTGCCATGGAAACAGGACTTTAAACTTAATACTCTTTTCTCTGAAATAGACATATACTCTGATGAAGTAAGAATTATAAGCATTACACTGATTTTTATTTTTAAATAATGTTTCCTAAACATTGATCAATTTAATATCTTTGTGAAAGAAGTACAGACAGCACTGTGTATCTACAAGTTGGGGGTAAAATGCATCTGCACTACACACACACACACACACACACACACACACACACACACACACACACACACACTTATTACTCCCTAAAACATAAAGTGTACCAACAGTTTATAGTGTGTTAATGTGGTAGTTTGAATGAGATGTCCCCCATAAGTCTCAGGTATTCAATGATGCCTATTTGGAGAGGATAGGAGATGTGGTCTTACCAAAGGAAGTATGTCACTAGGGGCCAGCTTTGAGGTTTTATAAGACTTACACCATTTCAAGTCAGCTCTCTCAGCTTCCCATTTGCCATTAAAGATGTGAGCTCTCAATTTCTGCTTCAGCAAAGATCCCTGCTACTTGTGGCTAGGCTGCCCTGTCATGACGGACACTAATCCCTCTAACCATAAGCTGAAAATAAACTCTTCCTTCTATAAGTAACTTTGGTCATAGTGCTTTAGCACAGCAATAGAAAAGCAACCAAGACAATTACGTATTATATACATAAAGATGATTCAATTTGCATAGGTAGATGTACAAATTATATGCAAAGACTGTACCATTTTGCCTAAGGCACTTGAGCATCCTCACATTTTGGTATCTTCCAGATGTGCCAGAACCAATGCCTCATGAATACAGAGAGAGGAATACATAGTATTTATTTTCCATCGACAAGGGTGTGGGAGGAACTATACAAATTACTGTCACCTAGAATTTTCCCAAGGCATGAATAAAATGTTGTTAAGAATAGATAAGAACATCAGAATCTGACAGCCCATCAGTATTTTAGCATGATATTAAAGATGGTCCATTTAGGAATTTTTTCTACTGGCAACCTAATCCTTGCTACATGACCAAATTAAAAATATTTTGAAATTGAATAATAAAGCTAGCAGCATCTCCAATACAGAGATGGCTCAGTTAGCAAAATGCTTGCTTTGTAAGTATACGTACTTAAGTTTGGATCTCCAGCACCCATGTAAAAAGTCATACATGGTGGCACACATCTATAATCCCAGTAGTGGGGGGAGACAGAGGCTATTCTAGCTGCATCAGTGAGCCCCAGGTTCAGTAAAATACTCTGTCCCAAAATTAAATAAATAAATAAATAAATAAATAAATAAATAAATAAATAAATAGACAAATAATAAATAAAGTGGGAAACTATGGATGAAGACACACAACACTTACTTCTGGACTACATACACACAGCTACACCTGCAAACACATGCATAACACACACACACACACACACACACACACACACACACACACACACACACCTACACACACACAATAAGAATTTTTAAAGTCTGAGGTCCCTTCTGCATAGAGTTCAACCTCTCCATTCAGTCAGATCTCCCACATCCTTCCCTAGGGTTTAGTTCTTGGAGTCTTACTGCCCCCTCCAATCCATGCCTTCCCTCCAATCTGCTGGATCTAGTCCAATTCCCATAAAAGTGCCCTGTCTTTGTCTGGCCACCAGGGCCTGTGTATTAACCAACCTCTAGACTTCCTACAGGACCTGACTTACATTGCATCACCTACAAGATGCATTCTGTACCACATCCACACTCTCCACACACCCAGATCTCCTATATCCTTCTACAGGGTCTAGTCTGATGGGTCTCCCTGACCTTCCCATCTATACATGCTCCCCAACCCACCAGATCTACCCTAAGTCCCATATCCAGTGCCCTAACCTAGCTTGGCTTCAACTGCCTGCATCACAAGTGATGGCTAAGCTCCTGCCAGGACCCTCCCTATCTGTCCCTCCAACCCATAGGACCCTTCCATCCCACACTGAACCTATCAATATAGACAGATAGATCTACCCCCATACTCAAAGCTTGAACCAGGACATGCATACATCTCTGCACACCAGACCAGTACCCTCTGTCTACCTGACATCATTCAATCCAAGCTATTACCAACATCTAGATGCAAACCACCCACACATCCTCTTTTCTACCTCAACCTGCTCAATTCATAATAGATCCAGAACTAACAAACAGGTCCACATTCCCAGATCTCATTGCAAAAATGCCAACAATATGAAAGATAAATCCAGTATCTTCTCCCTAAAATATACCAGTCCTACAGAAATTCTTGATATTGAGACTTACCTAGATGAAACCCAGGACACAGAGTTTAAAAGAATAATCATAAACTTCATCAAAGAATTCAAGGAAAGAAAGGCACAAATAAACAGCTCACTGAAATTAAGGAGAAAGAATTTAAAGAAAATAACACCTGGGTGATGCCCAAGGAAAAACGAGCAGAAGACTAATGGAAACAATGAAGAAAATCTAGGACTTGCAACTGAAATTCAAGCAGTAGATAGAAACATTGAAAAGGATTCAAGATAAAATGATAATGGAATTGACAAACTCAGTAACTCAACTAGGAAACTCACTGGGAAGCCTTACAAGTAGAATGAATCAAACAGAAGATAGACTGTCAGGACTTGAAGAAAGAGTAGAAGACCAAATAAGCAAGGAATATGAAATAATTTAAAACACAAGAAAGGAACATACATGAAATATGGGACACCATGAAAAAAAACCTTCAAATTATAGGCATGGATGAAAGAGAATTTCCCAAGGTGATGGCATAGAACAGAATTCAAGATCATAGAACTAAGGAAAGACATGCCCATAAGATACAAGAAAGACACAGAACACCAAATAGGCAAGACCCGAAAATAAAAAATATCCAAGGCATAGCATAGTTAAAACACTAACTATACAATCAAAAAAGCTTATGAAAACTGCAAGAGAAAAATACAAGTCACTCATGAAAGAAAACCAATCAGAATAACAGCTAAATTCTCAATGGAAATTTTGAAAGTTAGAAGAGCCTGGAGAAATGTATTTCAAGTCCTGAAAGATGGTGACAGCCAGCCTAGACTAATATGCCCAGCAAAACTATCCACCATAATTGAATGAGAAAGAAAAATGTTCCAGGTTATAAACAGCCTAAAGAATTTATATCAAAAAACCATACCTAAAGAAAATACAGAAAGCAATATTTCAGGCTGAAGAGAGGAATGATCATAGCAGACAAAGTATGGAACAAATGTAAAACCCATAATTATTAAAATACAAAGTACCACTGAGAACACAAACACTAAAATTCAAGAACACAATGACTATAATAAACACATGTAATTCAGCAATAACTTTAAATATCAATGCCCTCCATTCTACAATTAAAAGACAGAGACTGATTGAATGGAGAAAGAAACAAAATCCATCTACATACTGTCTATAAGAAACACACCTTTGTTTTAAAATTAGGCACTACCTTAAAGTGAACGGATGAGCAAAATTACTCCAATCAAATGGAACCGTGAAGCAAGAAGACATCACTACCTTAATATCTGCCAAAAAGACTTCAAACTAAAACTAATTAAAAGAGATAAAAAAGAGACAGTTCATTCTAACTAAGGAAAACAGTTAACCAAGAAAATAATACTATCCTAGCCGGGTATTGGTGGCACACGCCTTTAATCCCAGCACTCGGGAGGCAGAGGCAGGTGAATCTCTGTGAGTTCGAGGCCAGCCTGGTCTCCAGAGCGAGTGCCAGGATAGGCTCCAAAGTTACACAGAGAAACCCTGTCTCGAAAAACCAAAATAATAATAATAATAATAATAATAATAATAATAATAATAATAATAATATCCTAAATGTATATGCACTAAACTCAGGGAAATACAATTTCATTTTTAAAATATCTACTACTGAAATTAAAGACACAGATACACATCAACTCATTAATAGCAGGTGATTTCAGTACAACACTTTGTCCAATAGGCAGGTCATCTGGAGAAAAATAAACACAGAAACGTCAGAACTAATTAGCATCATACAAAAAAACTAAGTATTGTCTTTACCCTCCTTCAAGAAAATTCCTCTTTTAAAAAAATGGAGAGCATTACAGAAAATCACAACCAGTCAAAATGCAGAGTTGTGGAGCCCAATCCTAATGGATACATCTATGAAATGCTTCCTACACCTAAAGCTCAGGGAACATTGAAGAGGGGGCAGAAAGATTATATGCACCAGGGGATCAGGGAATTTGCTGTAAGACTGTGCCTCCTAGTAATATCGAAAGCTGAAGAAGTCTCACCAACACGACTGCATAAACATGACCTGAACAAGGAAGACAAGAAACATGCCAAGGTGAATGGGGGAAAGACCATGAGGCCTCAACCCTACACAATTGACTATAGGCAACTAAGGAATGCTAGTAGCCTTAGGCAGAAACAGTCTTTCCCATTTGAGAGCACACCAATTGGTTATTCAATACAAATGGTCAGTCATGAAAACATGCATACGTGTAATATACAGAGTGAGCAGGTTATATTTAAGAATATATATGTATATTCATATGCATGTATTATGTAACAATAATTAATGAAAAAAGGGACCATGAATTTTAAAGAGAGCAGGAGAAGTTTATGGGAAGGCTTGGAGTGGGGAAATGATGTAACTATATTATAACTTCAAAAGATATATATATATATATATATATATATATATATATTACATAAAGTTTGAACTGCTGTGAATTATATTTAAAAGGCCGGGATGACTTGCCTAGATCTATGACTATCCTACTACATTGAAGATGGTCATAGAGATATTGAAAATACTTTGCTGAAGTCATCAGCTTTGAGTCATCGGATTTTTACAGCCCTAAATCTAGAATGCCTATGAATAATTTAGATTGAGAATGCAATGGGATAGACAAGCTGAAAAATAGCATGATAAGAGCTGAGAACCAAGGACAGTGGAGCAGATGGCTATAGATTATTATCTGCCATTAGCAAGAAGTTGTAAAACCATCTGTCTTTTTCCTTTGTACTTTTGAATAAAATCAGGAATACGTAGAGGACTGGTGAATTTTTAGGCCTATTCCTCAAAATTAAGAACTTATAAAACAATTGTACACGTGTGTCCCATGGAAGTTTGACAGGCAGAGCCAAGACTGGGTATAAAAGAGCATCAAAAGGGGATGGTGATATCACAGCTTAAGGGAAGAGAGAATACAAAGGTCTGGTGTTTCTAGAATACAGAAGAAAGTAAGGTGTTGAAAACGATAGTAACAAAGAGCCCAAGATTGCATGTGCTCTCAAATGGGAAAGGAGCCCACCGAAGTCATGGAAACTAGAATATTAGACAAATTTTGAAAGCTAGTCCACCAAATCAGCTTTGGGGGGATGATAGCATTATATAACTGAAGATTCCTTCCCATGAGAATCAAGCATAAATCTGGACAAAATAGTTAACAAGCATCCATTTTAGGTCTCTAACAACTGGACAAAATGAGCAGTAAACTGAAAAGCATTGGATTTTAAGAAACTGCTAGAATTGGGGAATCAATAGAAAAGAATTTGGTGGGTATCTTACTAGGACTGCTCTTTTCCGTCCCAGTACAATAGGAAATTCACTTTCTCCAAGAAAGAGCTAGCTGAAAATGTAGCTCAGTCAGCTAAATTATGAAAGGAAAAATCCAGTCATAAATTTCAAAGGGAGATCCTGAAACTGAAAAAGGCACAACGATGATAATGATACTAGGTCTGGTGCAAGGGAGACCACAGAAAACCCATTGGAAAGCAAAAGCCAAGAAAGCCCGAGAGGTGCCTGATTTGGAAGGCACTCAAACTACTCAAATGCTGGAGCACTAGGTCCACACTACCTCTTGGTTGAGCACAAGCTTGCACACATTGGGATAATCACCAATAAGTGAACCTAAAAATTAAAATAAAGGACTGAAAATTGGACACAGGAATCCATAGCCAACTACATCCAGAGAGGCACATTCCACAGGAAAAAAAATCTCAGAAAAGTAAATTAGTATCCAGACTCGCTACACTATATTACCTAAAAGTCATTTTTCAACAACAACAAAAAATATACTACAAGAAAAAGAAAAAGGGAAGGGAGATGAATCAATAGAAAATTAGTCTGAGTTAACCCAGACAATAGATTAAGATTTGAAAGTGGCCATTATAATGTGGTTCAAAGAATTAAGCTATATTCAAAGAATTAATAATAATATGGTAATGATGACTACAAATAAGTAACAGAAATATAAATCAGTTTTAAAAATAAACTCTGAGGGGCAGAAATATTGAGATGGGGGAAGAATAGAGGAGAGAGAGCAGGATGAGAGATACGATATCAGAGGGAGCCACTATAGGTTCGAGAAGAGATCTGGAACCAGGGAGATCTCCGGAGACCTACAAGGATGACACGATCTGACAATCCAGGTAATGGTGGAGAGGATAACCTAAAAGCCCTGCCCCTAAAATGAGATTGATGACTTCTCTTTATGACATCCTAGAGCCCTCACTCAGTGGCTGATGGAAGCAGAGACAGACATCCACAGATATACACTGAGCTGAAATCAGAAATTTAGTTGGAGAGAGGGAGGAATGAAGAACGAAGGGGTCTGTACCAGGTTGGAGAATCCCACAGGAACAGTTGGCCTGAACAAGGGAGAGCACATCAACCCCAGATGCTGTCGGGGAGGCCAGTATAAGACTGATCCAGACCCCTGAACATGGATATCAATGAGGAGGCCTCTGCACTCCAGGGAGCCTCTGGAAGTGGATTAGTATTTTTCCCTGGTGCAAGAAGGGACTTAGAGAGCCCATCCCACATGAAGGGTTACACTCTGGCCCTGGACACATGGGGAAGGGCCCAAGACCAGCACAGGAAGATTTGGTGGACTTTGCAGAGCCCCCGTTGAGGGCCCTACCCTGCCTGGGGAGTGGTGGGTGGATGGGGTGGGGGGTAGGCTGGGGGTGGGGGAGGAGGGATAGGGGTGAGGGGAGGGAGAGGGAGGAGGGACTTACATGTGAAACAAGCTTGTTCCCTAACTAGAACTAATAAATAAATAAATAAAATAGAAAAAATAAACTCTGTAGTTGAAAGCATAAAAATAGAAATGATCTAAAGAACATTTTTAAAGCACTGAAAAAGTGAACCATAGCAAAAGCTTTGCAAAATAGGGATATAGTATCTATACCTTCCAGAACTGACATGATGATAAAATCAATTAAGAGTTGTAAAGCACATACTGGTGAGATAATCAATGGGTCAGAGAACTTCCTATTAAAAACACATGGCCTCAATTCAGATCCCTAGCACCTACATGAAAGCCAGGCATAGACACACATGCCAGCAACCCACCACTGGGGAGGTGGAAACAGGTGGATCCCAGAAGCATAGTGGCTAGCCAGCCTTGCTGAAAAAAATAGTGGTAAAATCAATGAAAGACATGCCCTGAAAACTAAGGTGAATATTGGTAGAGGAAGATATCTGATGTCCTCCTCTGGCCTCCTTGCGGATGTGCATAGGCAAAAATGCCCTCCCCCACGCACACATATACATCACACAAATACACACATCAATTTAAAAGCGCCTCTTAGCTTATTGTAAATACACAATAACTGTTAGCTGATCTCACCATCATCAACACTATTACGATCAACACTATTTTCTTTCCTAAGGGAAGATACAGTGTCTAGCTCAAGATGGGTTTAAAAGGTTTTTTTGGTTTTTGTTGGTTTTTTTTAATTTATTATGTATACAGTGTCCAGCCTGCATGCCAGAAGAAGGCAACAGAAGGCACCAGATCTCACTACAGATGGTTGCGAGCCACCATGTGGTTGCTAGGAATTGAACTCAGGACCTCTGGAAGAGCAGCCAGTGCTCTTAACCTCTGAGCAATCTCTACAGCTTCCCCACACATACACACCATTTTAAGGGGTTTAAAAGTTTTTAAGGATATTTTCCTATGTACTGATAGGGAAAAGATAAATAAATCATAATTGTTACTGGATCAAAATGATACAGCTTTCAGTTATCTGACATGGACTTCCTCAGTGAGTATCTTTTAGTTCAGTTTCTCAACCTTCCTAATACTGTGACCCTTTAATAGTTACTCATGTTGTGCTGACCCCTAGCCATATTATGTCTTTGCTACTTCATACTGTAATTTAGCTACTGATATGAATAATAATGTAAATGTCAATATACAGTACATCTGATACGTGATCCCTGTGGAAGAGTTGTTAGACCCCTGGGGGTTGTGACCCATAGGTTGAGAACCCCTGTTTAAGCTACTACTTACTTATTCAAATTTTTCTACTTATCTAATTATACCCAAGTGTTCATTCTTTAAACTCTTCAAATGTTTCTACCTACATATAAAACTTCAGAGAAATGTATATAAAAATACTATCTATATGTGTGTTTATAACTATGGCTAGAGATAGCTTCAATGTTTGCATCCTGAAGAGAATTCTTTGGATATGTGTTGATGTTAAGATTAGTGGGTCTTCAGTAGATGAAAGATCTGTACCACATAATATTAGAAACAAGAGCTGGAGATCCATGACATGTATTTTGCTAAAAACAAAATAACTGGCAAGCTGGCTACTCTGAGATGAGGAGAATTAGAGTTGAATCTAAAGAGAATGCTCTTCCCACCAATGTATTTATCGATTTCACTTTTTCAAAGTACTCACTCTGTTTTTGGAACAGCTTTTCTTAGCCAGAAGAAATCAGACTGTGCTAAATACTTGCGGGTCTGCAGGACATTGCCAAAGTAGTCCGATTCCGAAAATTTGATCTGCATAAAACAAACCACATCATTATTGTTCGAAATGCAGATAAGAGACAGTTTTAAAAATAGACTTTAGCCCACCAAGGAGCAACCAGAAGAGAAGTCATGGCTCTCACATCACTCAGCCATAACTCACGATTCACAAAGCCATGAAATTTAATCTCAGTAATTTTCTTGTAACGTAAAAAGCTCAAAAATCAATATGGTCATTTCTGGCTCACAGGGAAGAAAACAAGAGAAGCTTCAGTTGTTTGCTGTGTTCTGTTTACTTTATAATTGAAAATCCCACTTTAACCTTTGCTAAACATATCATTCTTAGATCTGAAATTTCTTGGCTCATGAGTTCTTGATCCTTTCTAAAACGTGTGCCTTATTTATTTGTCACATAAGATTCTTCTAATCACATTCTGAGTATTCAGCTGAAACCTCATTTAGCTTATAGATGATTTAGTCAAATGCTAAAATCCAATTTACTGTAATTGGCATTTGTTCATAAAAGGAAAAATTGAAGTAATTCACAAACCTATTTTCCACCCTAAGTATGATGGAGTCACCTAAATAATTTAATTATTAACAAGATTTATCTATTAACACAAAGAAAGGCTCTAATTGCTAAAAAAAAATTACAGAGGCAAATAGAAGATTATAGACTGCATGGAACTACAGGAAATTGAGGACTTACAACAATGTTGTCTGCTAAGATAATGGGTTATTTAGTTCTCTCTTTTTTTTTGGAAGGCAGGTAATAAACAATTTCAACTCTACTGCATTCCATCCAAAGCTAGCACTACTTCACCTATGCATTATAGTGATGTTTGTATTAAAGTAAAAGCAATCCTTTGTGGTGATCTTGAAAGCTTTGCTTCTAAAATCTCTTACTGGCATAGGAAATTGAAAAGTAAAATAGATATGTAGCTGCCATTAATAAGAAAAACATATGTGAGTAAGTAAACAACCAAGAGTAAATTCTTTTTTAAAGGTGCTCACTGTTTTTCATTGGGCTATAGCAACTGCACAAAAGAGTAGGACTCACTGGCATTATCTTACATGTATATAAGGTACTTTGATCAGATTTTCTCACCCTATTATCTACACTCTCTCCTTCCCACTGGCCCTTTTCCTACTTCATGATAACCCCCACTTCTCCTTCTATGTTTTTTATTCCCACAAATAAGAGAAAGCACGTTGGATTTGTCTTTCCAAATCCTTAACATGATGCTCTCTAGATCCTTTTACTTATACATTGCCCTTCTAATGAACACCTATAATGCAGTGCTAAGGATTTCAGAAAAAGAACATTGATGTGCAAATGTGTATTTTTAATTTTTTTCAAAAATTGTATACATGTATATAATGTACCTTGGTCATATCCATCCCTACTCCTTCCTTTCACCACACCCAAAGAACTTGACATATTTTCCATCTTTCTTCCAACTTCATTTATTCTTTTTTATAGTCCACTAAGTTTAATAAATGCTGCCCACATGCATATGTGTGTGTGGTCATCCACTGGGAGTCTCATTTTTAACTGTACAGAATGCTGACTAAGCACCAGCACAATTCCTATTCTTTAAAAAGACTAAAAAGAAAACATTCCAAGTTACTCAATTCCAAAAAAATAAACTCAACTGAATTTAAAACCCAAAAATGATTTTTTAATAGTTGTTATTCTTTTGATAACATTAACTTTATTACTTTTTGTTTATGTGCGTGTGGGTGCTGGGAACCAAACCCAGTTCCTTTGCAAGAACAGCAAGTGTTCTTAACTGCTGAGTCAAAACCAGTCTTTTTAAAGTAAAAAAAAAAATACAGCCAATGAATGTGTATGAAATTTACAAGCATTGCATTATAAATATAAATATACATATTGAATATGATGGTTAGAGCTTTAGTAAGTAACATGGTTGTTGGCTAATGTCTAGCTCACATTTAGCTGATCCCAAACAGAGAGTGGGTATAGAAACCTCAGAATAAAATAAATCTTAATGAGCCATGTTAACAATATTCTCAGAAGGAGGGACAAAACTATTAAGCCAGGGATAAAACAACTAAAGACACACTGAGAACAATGGGAATGAAAATTTGAATTCCTGGCAACAGTGTCATTCTGCTTAGCCAAAAAAAATTAAGGCAATGACTTCAAATTGTCCCTTCTTTTTTAAGATGAGTATTTATTCACTTTACAAAGAGAATAGTATTAAATTGCCATAAACAAATGACAACTGTACATCGCACCAGCAGCTTGCCCAAGATGCTCTTCCTGCTCCAGCTGTGCAGCCTGCTCTGCCTGATAAGAGTCCTCCCAGTAACGGTGTTCTTACACATTCCAAATTGTCCCTTCTAAAAACTACTTAGGCAGGAGAGACAGGGCTGAAGAAAAAAGCACAGCATGGTTGCACAGGGAGCAATACAGAAGTCTAAATGAATGCAATGTATGTATGAATGTGAAATATTCTCAAAAACTAGGTGAATAATGCAAGTCATATTCATGACAGAATTTAAAGTTTTCGTGGAAAAATACTGAGGTAGGAAGACTTCGGAGAATCAATTATATTGTATCATGATCAAAATATATTCTATGAAAAAATAAATTAAAAATGTATACGAAGAACATATCATGTTGTGTCTAAGATCAAGTGCATAATATACAAAATAATATTGCACACTGTTTATACAAAGACACATGTAGCAAAAGCTTATATAAATAAGACTAAATTCAAGATACTGTTTGTATTTTCAAGGAGATAGACAGAGGGAAAGGAGACTAAATCAGAAAACATTATACATAGAACTTAAAATGAACCTATTTTTTCATTAAAACAATCATCCAGGTTCCTAGAATGCTAAAGCAGAAGGATTTCTTGAGTGCAGAACTTTGGGTCAAACAGGGCAATACAATAGGGCCACTCCATCTCTCTAAAATAATAATAAAATAAAATGTCTGTATACATGTATAAAGTTAGTTTGATAATATCTGTTGAAGATTAATCCTTAACATATTTCACATACTATACCAATGGTAGAAATGTTTCATAATAGAAAGAAATATTATAATTGAATCTATTGTAAGATAGAAACTTTCTATTAGCCTAAAACAGGAATAGAAAGCAAGTTTTAGAAAGTAATTTTAACTAACAATCCTAAGGCATCTCTGGGCCATAGGGCTAAAAGATATGTCCAGGACCTTGAGAATATGATTATAAGTAATAGAGAATTCAGATATGTTCTTGATTTCAGAATACTGTCTAAGAAATTCTCCAAAGGAATATCCTTGAAAAAATAATCTATTTTTGTTATAGCAATGGAGTCAGTTTTTTTTTTTTAACTGTTAGATGAGTTTGCTAACCTCAGTACTTTCCAGTTACATGTACAAAGCCAAAGGTTGACATCTAAATTGCTTCACAGACTTTAGAGAGAAAACCATTCCCAAACTTCTTGAATAAAATGACAAATTGAGTGGTGGCATACACTTGTAATCGAAGCAATCCACCAGTAGGATTTCGCCTTGTAAACCTACATAATTTACATAGTGAGACCCTCCAGAAATGGAAAGAAGAAGGGTTCAAGTCTAAACATAGAGTAAGCAAAGCTCCCATACTCATGAAAAGGAGCAAATGACCATGAGGAGCAAAGTCAAAGGCGAGAAGAACAACAATTCACCACCACAGCTTTTTCACCTTTAAAATAATAATAATAATAATAATCACTTTGTACTGTTTTAGTTACTAAACTGAGAATATTTATCATTTCTTATACACACACACACAAACACACACGCAAACACACACACAAACACACACACACACACACACACACACACACACACACACACACACCATATAATTCATAAGTTAAGTGTTTGAGTGTAGTGAATGGACCATCATTGGTATTGTCATCTGATTAGCAGAAACTAGAGAGTGTTGAACAAGATAAAGCTACATAGTCTAAACAATGTGGCTCCTAATTTAGTGTGATTTTCTTTAGCCCTAATAGGAAAAGTCAATGATTCAAGAAAGAAAGAGGGGGATGGAGAGATGGCTCAGAGGTTAAGAGCACTGGCTGCTCTTCCAGAGGTCCTAAGTTCAATTCCCAGCAACTACATGGTGGCTCACAACCATCCGTTATGAGATATGGTGCCCTCTTCTGGTGTGCAGATATACATGGAAACAGAATGTTATATACATAATAAAAAATAAAATCTTTAAAAAAAAACAAAGAAAGAGAGAGAACACCAAAGGAGGAGAAGGTAAGAATTGGTACTCATATGGAAGCAGTAACTGAGTCATAACGCACCTTTCTCAGTGCAGTACTATATAGCTGTTAAGACAATATTAACAAACATCTAGGGGAGACAGTGACAACACAGAATGTTAACTGTAAAGGAAAGTATAAAATTATGTGTTAACATAAGTTACAGCTATAGAGAAATGGAAACAACATGATCTAACAAAAGTATTATGTTGAAGTACCTTTACGCTGTCTCTAAAATGTTCTGCCTTCTGATACTTTGATAATTTATAATTTTTCAAAAATAATACTTATGAGAAAACTTGAAGTCCAGCAACATTTAAGAAAGTTTTATCTGTTGTACAGACAGTTGCAAAAAAATGAATTTGCACATATTCTCTAAACATTTGTAAAGCTCTACAAGGGACAGATTAAATCAAAAGCCTCTTGTCCTTTCAATTACTAAAGGAAATCTAGGTCAAGTTGATAATGACTTTCAATCAATTCCATTTCAACCTTTCAAACTGAGTGGCTCTTGTGAAACTAGTTGGGGTTCTCATGTCATTTTGTTGGAACAGCTGTCCAGATTACAAAATTCATGGATCCTAAATTTTTCTTCTTGGAAATACTATCCTAGATATAAAGTACTAATTGGCACAGATTGAGTCAAAGAATAAAGTTATCACTGCCTTTTTCTCCTCTACTCAACTTAGTTGAAGGATGCACAAAACAGAAAAAGGAAACATGTTCAGTTTCTTTGTAGAAAAAGTAAGGCTATGTTTAAAAGATACTGCATGTGTCAACAGAAGTAGAGATCTCCCTTTTAACTCAAATCTATTTAAGGATTCTCAGAGATACGCCCAAATGTCTGTAAGATTTTACATTATATACCCAAAGAAATTTCTGAATGCTTAATGGAATCCAAAATTTGAATTTCTATTTTCCCATATTTAAATAATAGAGCAATATGCATTATAGTTGAGTTTAAATGAATTGGATGAGAGGTCTCACACAAAGAGAGAAAATTTGCATACACATATATACAGGGTGTGGTTCAAAATATTTAACCATCCACACATATAATATACCATGGAAATTCCCCATAATTAGTCATGTAATGGTGATCAAGAGCCTCAATCAACACATCATAATCACATTCCCTACCTGTACACTAGGGTGGGAGAGCAGCGCTCAGTCTGCTCTGGCTAGTAGAACACTCCAGATGAAGCTACTATGTAAGAGATAAGGTGGCCTGGTTAGAAGGTTGAGGGTACCCAGGCACTCCATGTTCTATGCCTATTCTTAGCTCTCCAATGCCATGGTACCTAGGAGTTACTTGAGATAACTGAGGACAATATTCCTTGACTTTAACAAAATGATGAATAATTATCATAATATTTTAATGGAGCATTCTATCAAAAAATCATCACACAGAAAGAGGGGGAGATGGAGAGGGAGAGGGAAGAGAGGGGAGGGAGAAGAGAAGAAAAAGGAAGAGGGAGGGGAGAAGAGGGAAGGGGAGGAGAGGAGAAGGGAGGGAGAGACCTTATACAGAACAGAGAAAAGCCTGGGGTTCTTAATGTCTGGTTTACTTCAACTTCCCTTTTTCCCCCACCTCTCAACCTATTTCCTCTGATTGAAATATCTAGTGTAAGTTTTTTACTCTTTTCAAAACTGGTAAAATCTCACGTTCCATTCTATTTCCATTAAGCATCAACAAAGTAGAATGTACACTTTATATGGCTAATTTGAACACTGATTGACACTTACTTCCCTCTTAGTCTAACCAACAGGCTTTTCTGCACACTGATGTCATTTCCAATGAATGGTAGTTCATTTCTTCCTGCTTTTAGCAAAGGCTATGGAAAACCTGTTGGTCAGAAATGTACTGCACAGTATCTCAGTTTACCATGTCATTCTCAGAGGGAAATAATATTCTCTGATTCTTTTTCACATTTGCCTCTCAATTCTTTTCATTTCTTCTTCTCTCCATTTGAGCTCAACTATAGTTTGTACCCTTTCTCCCTGACCTCCATCTGATCCATTTCCTAATCGCTCTCCTCTTCCCTTTTGTGCCTGATGACTTTATCTTTACCTGGGTCAAACTGAGCAAGCTGCTTTTCATTTCCAACAGCCTCTTACACTCAGAGCTTACACTAGCATAAATTGCTCACAGGCTCTCTAGTACTGCGTATGTACATGTTTATTAAAACTGAAAACACAGTGCCATTTTGTACCCATAATATTTCACTCATTTTTCTATTAACCTCAGTGGCACAATTTACAATCACATTATCCTTATCCTCTTTTCTGCTTGGGCTTTATTCATTTTTCTCTATCAGTTTCTGAACACAAATGGATTTTTACTTGGTGTATTTTGATTTTGTTCACATTTGGCTTTTTAAACTGTCTGAAATGCTTGGGTATAATTTCAATATGTTTTGGCAATAAGTCCAATGAAAACCATTTCTTCACACGAGTGCTTTAAAAGCTTGGTATCTGGTGGCTATAGTTGAGCCCCTGGAGAAATGTATCCTGTTTGATATCTGGTTTCTTTACACACACACACATACACACATACACACATACACACATACACACACACACACACACACACACACACACACACACACACACACACACACACAAATACTGCCTTAGATGAAGCCTTAAATCTAGGACTCTCAATTTGGACAGCAGCAGACTGCCAACAAAACCTGATCAACTAAGTATTTCAAGCAAGCTCTGGCTGCTATATGATTGGATTAAGGCTTGGGGCAGTTCCATCTATATAGCCTTTTAAATCAATTTGAGGGACCTGGATACTTCATGCATTAATTCATTATGACTTTGACTTTTCCAGACCAAAAAAAAAACACCACTATCATAAGTGCAAATTGAAGATGTCATAGCTAATGCTTATATTTGTGTTTATGTGCCAGTGCAGGCTCTGAACATGTTATTTGAGCCTTATGAAAATACTGTATGGGAAAGGTTATTATCATCCATTTTGCACATAATGAAATTGAGGCACAGAAAAGACACATAATATGCCTCAGCTCCCACTGTAGCATGAGAAAGCATGATAATTTCACTCAGCATTCCTGGGTTTGTGCTCAAAACCATTACACTCCCATATCCTGACTTGGGATATTTACCAACCACACATAATTATCCAGGTAAGTAACCAGGATCTCCTTCTAGAGTACTTTGTACCCTACAGATGCTATTCTTAGTAGCAACAGTTCTCATTGTGACCCACAGGACTACCTTTTCAAACTATTATGCATATGGGTGTTTGGCCTACATGTATGTATGTGCATCATGTGTGTGCTCATGCCAAAGGAAGCCAGAAGAGGGCATCAAATCCCCTGGAATTGAGTTACAAAGGTTTGTGAGCTACTCTGTGGGTGTGGGAATGGAACCCAATCCTCTGAAAGAGCAGCCAGTGTTCTTAACCACCAAGCCAAGTTCCCAGCACCCATAAGATTACTTTGTATAGGGAGCCTACTATGTGCCAGTCATTGGGCCAAGTAGGTGCTATTAAATTCATATAATTTCATCTTCTCAAATTCCTCTCCTCAAAGTTCAGGGAACCACATGAAAGAGGAGGCAGAAAGATGGAGCAAAGGACACCAGGAGAACAAGGACCTCTAAATCAACATAATCAATGAAGTGACACTAATCCACTCAAGCCTGTGGCTCTGTCAGGCCTTGTCGTCTCCCCACGCCCTCTGCCCTATTAAAAACTGTTAGATTACATTTCTAAAGCTGACCACCAAGGTCAATTCTTTTATTTGGCCACTTTCTCCTCCGGAAGCAGACTACCAAGGTCCAGCAACCTGAAGTCCCTTTTGGCTCACCTAATTAACATGCCCAATTAAAATTAAACACTTCATCCTAACATGGGGTTTCCCCTTGTACCTTTATAAAACAACATTGTCTGTGGGCCACATCTGTCTCCCCTCTATCCAGAGGCAGTCCTTAGTCCCTCTGGACAAATACCCCTGCCCCTTTCCCTTGTCCCCTTCCTCTTCTCTCTCATCCCTTACCACCACATCCTAGTCCATTCTAACACAGACCACCCCTCCTTCTCCTCTTAAAAATGACACCTGCAAGGTCATTTGCTGCTGTTTTTCTGCCTGAGTCAGAAAGCAGCCACTTTAACTTTTCTCACCTGCTTTATTAAAGGATCTCTGTGAAAACAGGCTTTTGGGCGTGATTTGTGCCTAATCTGGAGTCTGAGAGGAAGTCCCCACTGTTGGGGAGGGGGTCTCCTTCAATCAAAGTTCATATGAATGCACAGAGACTGATGTAGCGCTAATTCTACTTTTTCTTAATAATAAAATCCCAGAGACACATATTGGGGTTAGAGCTGAAGATCAGAGAAGTAAAACAGTAATCCACCAGAGAATTCTCATCTCTACCAATGCTCAGACCAAAGGCGCTATCCTGTCCTCAGACTGCATCCTCAGACTGCACTGCTCCTCAGACTGCTGCTCTCTCTTGTCTCTTCCCACCTTACATTCCTACCTCCTCCCTGCCATATCACTCCTGTCTCCACAGTCTTAGTGCTGGGATTAAAGGCATGTCACTCCAAGTGCTGGGATCACCTTTGTGTGAGCTCTGTGTCTCTTTTAGACTGGATCAATCTCATGTAGCCCAGGGTGGCCTTGAACTCACAGAAGTCCCTCTGCCTCTGTCTCCCAAGTGCTGAGATTAAAGGTGTGTACTACCACTGCCCAGCCTCTATGGCTGACTAATGTGTCTGGCTTTTCACTCTGATTTTCAGAAAAGCTTTATTTGTTAGATCATAAACAAAATATCAGCACAGACTCAAGCATGCACAGGGCCTGCACAGGTTTGCACCAGGCTCCATGTGCTTATTGAGGCTTCCAGTTCAGTGTTTTTTATGAGATTTCTGAGTGTGTGGATGAGTGGGTCTCTGGTTCTTGTGCCTCCTCTTAGGCTCTTGTTTCTGTTGGCTTATCATGTCCAACTCTGATGTAGTATTTTTTGTTTTAACTTAATTTTTAAAAATGAAGGAATGAAATAATGAAAAACTACCAATAATGATAGAGGATGAGAGAGTAAATTACTGAACTGTCATTTATACCTGCTGGGAGAGGGAACATCAAAATAGTTGACCAACATATAACGGAAACCACAGGTTTGGTTGTGTGTGTGTGTGTGTGTGTGTGTGTGTGTGTGTGTGTGTGTGTGTGTTTATTTAGTTACAGTTTGGTGGGTTTTGTTTTGGGTTTTGGCTTTTTTTTCTTTTTTGGGTGTTGTTTTGTTTTCTTGGTTGGGGGGGTTGTTGTTATATTGGGTTCCTGTTGTTTTTTGAGAAAGAACTTAAACTTGGTTGGGAGGGAGATGATATGGAAAGACTTAGAGGAGGGGTACAATATGATGAAAATATATTTAAATTTTAAAATTATTTTAAATAATAAAAGCTATAATTTAAAAATCATACACATTGAAAAATACCCAAATAGCCAAAGGGAACATAAGTAAAGCCTGCACAAGATCAAATGATGTTGACCTCAAGACACCATTCCCTCCCTTTAGCTGCTTTCCTTTCCTCCACTACCCCCATTAAACAACTCCCACCCAGTCTCCCAATTGATTCCTCTGTCCTTCCAGCACTGCTTCCTGATGAGATGTCCCTGAGGTCCCCTTCTCTGATTGAAGCCAGTGCTTTCTGGTCCCAGACTCCAGCCCTGGATCCAATACTCTATATGGCACTGAAAACATCACCCAAATTCTTTCACTCTTTATATCCATCTCTCCAAGATGCTCATAAATTCATTGACTTCTCAGGATCAGTGAAGATAGGAATAACAACATAATGGATACTAGTGTGTCAAGTGTTTCAACATTTAATTATCATAAAAATAAGGTGTCCAGAATCATTAAAACAATGTAAAAGATAAAGTGCCTGAGGAGTAAGATGCTAGAAAACAATAACTACTTTCTTACGGAGCAATACCATCAGTTTGGGAAAGGCCATATTTTGAAGCCAAATGTAGAAAGATTTCCCTCCCCCATGGAGGTACAATGTTTTTATTACCTAGAAAATAATTTAGGATTATGAAAACCAAAAAAAAAAAGAAAGAAAATGTTTCAGTCTGTTTCATTGTGTTCTATTGTGGTGGTTTGAGAGAAAATGGCCCCAAAGGGAATGGCACTATTAACGGGCATGGCCTTGTTGGAGTAGATGTGGTTTTGTTGGAGTAAGTATGTCGCTGTGGGAGCAGGCTTTAAGGCCTTTTTAAACTTCACTCAGTGTGACAGTCAGTTTAACTTCCTGTTGCAGGCAAGATGTAGCAATCCCAACTTCAGCACATCTGCCTGCATGTAGTCATGCTCCCCTTCATGATTATAATGGACTGAACCTCTGAAACTGTAAGTGAGCCACTTTCTTTTTTTTATTTTATTAGTTCAAATTAGGAACAAGCTTGCTTCCGATGTCAATCCCTTCTCGCTCTCCCTCCCCTCCCCCCACAACATCCCACCTGCCCCTAGCCATCTCCTCTCCACTCCCCAGGCAGGGTAAGGCCCTCAAAAGGGGCTCCCCAAAGTCTACCACATCATCCTGGGCCAGACCTAGGCCCTTCCCCATGTGTCCAGGTCAAGAGAGCATCCCTTCACAAGGGATGAGAAATATTTTTTTTTTGGTTTTTTGAGACAGGGTTTCTTCTGTGTAGCTTTGGGGCCTATCCAGGCACTCGATCTGGAGACCAGGCTGGCCTCGAACTCACAGAGATCCGCCTGTCTCTGCATCCTGAGTGCTGGGATTAAAGGCGTGGGCCACCAATGCCTGGCTGAGCCACTTTCAATTAAATGTGGTATCTCTTCAAGCAATTAAAAACCCTAACTAAGCCAGAAGTTAGTACCAGGAGTGGGGTATAGCTATGCTAGGCCTAGCTATGTGTTTGTTTGGAGAAATTTGGACTTTGGTACTTTGGGTTTGAAAAGCAGTGGAATGCTTTAAGCACTGCTTAATGCAACATGCTAGTAGAAGCATGGAAGACAATGGTGCTGATAATGATTTGAAATGTCAGGAGCTGGATCAAAAAGTTTCAGAGAAGAATTTTTAGTATGTTGCCTAGAAATCACTCTTATGATATTTGGGTGAAGAGAGTGGCTGCCTTTTGCTCTTGTCCCAAAGAGTCTGCCTAAGGCTAAAGTGAAGGGATTTGGATTAACTCCCATGGCAGAAGAAATCCCAAAACAACCTAGTATAGACTCTGTTTTGTGGTTATTAGTGGTAACTCTAATGAAGATTTATAATGAAAAAGAGCAGGATTAGCAGGATAAATTACAAAATGTAAATTTTGAAGAGAAAATGAGTACTAGGAAGCAGAATGGACCTAAATCCTATGTTCAAGGAGATAAACAGAATAAGAAATGAAATAAAGGGAGTGGTGACTGCAGGGAAAGATCCCATCTAGCTAAATTTCCAATTTGTGAAATGGAATTAAAGAAAAGTTTAGAGCCGGCTGTGTTGGTGCACACCTCTAATCCCAGCACTGAGAAGGCAGAAGCTGGTGGATCTTTGAGTTTGAGGCCAGCCTGGTTTAAAAAAGGAGTTCAAGGACAGCCAAGCTTAGGCAGTAAAGGACAGAAAGTTGGTGATGATGTAATTGAACAAGGGGGCTATGTTGCATCCCAGTAAGCAGCAGAACTAGACAGCTTCAGCCATGTGGTTCTGGATTTAGAGTTGATAGGGAAAAAGGAGTTACAGAATAAAGCTGCTAAGACCAGGCATGTGTCAGTGGTGTTCCTGAATGGAAGCTTAGTAGAGAGGCCATTGTGTGAAGCTGTGAAGTTGCAGCCTGGATTGCCTTGGAGAACCCAAGATGTTAGCGATGCCAGGTTGTGGGATATCTGCAGAGTAGCACTGCTAACAGCCCAAGAGAAAGAAGTGTGTTGCAGTCAACAAATCTGAACGGAGTTAGAATCCTGAAGAGCATTTTGACATGAGATGTGGAAATTCAGAGTTTGGAGTTTGCCCAGCTGGTTTTTGGTCTTGCTTCAGTCCAGTATTTCCTTGCTATGTTCCTTTTCCTGCATTTGGGGATGGTAATGTATATCCTATCCCATTATATGTTAGAAATTTGTGATCTGATTTTTGATTTTGACTTTTACAGGGGGATTACAGCTAAGAGATCGCCATGCATGTCTCAGAAGAGACTTTGGACTTTGAAACACGTTTGATACTGTTATAGACTATGGGAACTTTTGAAGTTGGATTGAATGCATTTTTGCATTATGATGTGGCTATAAGCCTTTGGGGGCCAGGGAGTGGTATGTGGTGGTGAAAGAAAATGGCCCCCAAAGGGAATGGCACTATTAGAAAGTGTGGCTTTGTTGGAGTAGTTGTGTCACTGTGGGTCCCATTTCTCAAGTTTCACTCAGTGTGACAGTCAGTCAACTTCCTGTTGCCTGCGAGATGTAGCACTTCCAGCTCCAGCACCATGTCTGCCTGCACACTGCCCCTTCATAATCACTATCGACTAATTCTCTGAATCTCTAAGCAAGCCACCCTCAATTAACTGTTCTCTTTATAAGAGTTGCCATGGTCATGGTGTCTCTTCACAGCAATGAAATCCCTAACTAAAACATTTATGATCCTCAATTCACCGAGATGTTTTGAAAGTTCTCCAAATATATGTATATTACCAAAGATTTTTAAAAGAGAATTAAGCCGTAATTTGTTTCTCAAGCTGGGCAGTGGTAGCGCATGCCTTTAGTCCCAGTACTCTGAAGGCAGAGGCAGGCGGATCTCTGTGAGTTTGAGACCAGCCTGGTCTACAAGTGCAAGTGCCAGGACAGCCTCCAAAGTCATAGAGAAACCCTGTCTTGAAAAAAAAAAAAAAAACTTGTTTCTCAAATTAAGCAGGCTGAGTATTGTATAACTTCCACACTTCCATTTTTGACATGCAATAAATGGTATGAAAGACTTGTTCTTTCAGTGCTTTTTTTTAACTATTGATACCTAATGGATACAAACAGAATGTGAGGTGACTTTCTTCCAGACTAACTCTGAGATATGATAAATATTATTTTCATCCAAGGGTAAAGTTAATATCAAGCCTCTTCAAAAGCATCAAATCACTCCTGGGCACATAGGAAAAACATGAGTAGAAATAATATTCAATTTAATCAGCAAAAGTAACACCGTCTTGGTGACTGAAATACAGTTTTAAATTCAGGCTTTATTGTACCTGGAAACATTCTTATAAAATAGCCAGTCACAAAGCTAGCACTATTTATAGATAGGCCACATGTCAAATCACAATTTCAGCACAAAGAGTTAGACCTAAGAGCCACAGTTATTAAAAGCATTTCAAGATTACTTTTAAAGAAAGTCCAGTACTGGAGCTGGAGAGATGGCTCAGGGATTAAAAGCCCTAGCTGCTCTTCTAGACAACTGGGTTTGATTCCTAACACCCACATTGGACAGCTCATAGCTATATGTAACTCCAGTTCTAGGGGATGCAATGCCCTCTTCTGGCCTCTTGTGGCACCAGACACACATGCCGATGAAACACCCTTATGCATAAAATGCATGTTTTTTTAAAAAAAAATAGGAAGAGAGAAAAAAAGAAAGAAAGAAGGAAAGAGAGAGAAAAAAGAAAGAAAGAAAGAAAGAAAGAAAGAAAGAAAGAAAGAAAGAAAGAAAGAGGGAGGGAGGGAGGAAAGGAGGGAGGGAAGGAGGGGAAAAGAAAGGAAGAAAGAAAGAAAGAAAGAAAGAAAGAAAGAAAGAAAGAAAGAAAGAAAGAGAGAGAGAGAGAGAGAGAGAGAGAAAGAAAATTCAGTGAATTGTGAAAACAGGGCTTTTCTTTGAAGAAGAAAAAATGTCTTCTGAACTATTTATGGGAAAGGAAATAGCAGTAGTCGTGATTAGAAAGGGCTGTAATGAAAAATATGTATCTCAAAACACTAGAATAAAAAAGAATTATTGCCATTGCTCATCAGTAACTTACTGCCAATATACAGTCCAATGCATAATAAATTATAGAGTCATACATATATGCACTTAATTTGCCAAAACAGTCATAAAGTTTAATGAAGTTGACTCTCAGCAGGCAGATTTATGTCTATCCATTTAATATGAATGAAGAAAATAAAAAATATTTAACAACAAACATGATGCATTCACCATTAGAACATGTCTGCTAATTGTAAAATACTTAATTTGGTGACTTATTTCCATTTGTTTTACGATGTCCACTCAGCTTTCTGACACTTCCTGTATTTGGAATCTGCACTAAATCTTGAGATAGGCCTGGCAAACTCAGGCTCATATATAGCCAAGGAATTAATCAAAAGTTGGTACTTTCTGGCACCACCAGGTTTAATTGCTTGGACTTGGGTTAGTTAATAGGCATAAGGCCAGTGAAACCTGCCAAAAAAAAAATACAGTAAATTTAGCACTTACTGCCTTGAGGTCTTCATTAACATGAGTATCATTCATTATAAACTCTGGATAGCCAACTTTTGCCAAAACAGCTCTTGCCTATAAAAAGAAAAATGAGAAATATGATGTCATTTAAATCATTAATAATCACTGGATATAGGACTTCAGTCTTCATCTGAAAACTCTATTGACTTAATGTCTTCAATATGCAAGCCACTGTAAATGATAAAACAAAAAGACTTACCACCTATCCTCAATGTGCTACAAATGTAGTGAATGTAGCACACAGAATAACAGACTGTGAGTATAGCTAATAGTCGTGAATGTCTGAAACACATTTTCAAAATCTAAATGACGCAATAGCAAGAAAACACGTTCTATAAAGAACCTGTAAAATGGTTTCTCATACATCCATGTGCAGCAGGATTTAAAAGGGAATCTTTTAACATCACCAATTATAAAAGAAATGCAAATTAAAAGCACAATAAAATAGTATCCAGCATGAGGTAAGCTGGCCATTACAAAGAAGGGTTGGTGGGTATTGGGAAGCTCCGCCCACCCCAACTCCTCCCATTCCAGACCCTGCTCTGAAGAAAGTCCACCATCTGCAGCTCCATGCCCAGAGGGTATTTAAAGCCCCCTCCTCATGGTTTTCTCTTCTTCCCCTGGGGCCACCCAGGGATGCTTTCTCAGATTAAACCTGGAGTTATTAATTCAGCCTGATCTGGTTTGTTACATCAGTGGAAAGACATCAGGGTACAGAAACTTTTCAGTGGGGATCTGAAGAACTAAAGAACACTTACCAGCAACTGTGCAAAACAGACTGCTCAAAAACTAAAACCAGAATTACAGTGAGATCCAGCTATTCCTCTGCTGTGTAAAGCCATAGATAATAGGTACCGCCCCCTCCAAATGAAATCAGTATATCAAAGAGCCATCTGGACTCCCATGCTCATTGCAGCACCATGTGCAGTGGCCAAGAAACATAAAGTGTCGTATACATAAACACATACAACAATGGGATAATATTCAGGTACAAAGGGGTGATAAAATCAGAGATCATTGTGGGAACTGGAATAAACTAGACACAGAAAGACAAGTACTAGTGAAAGAATAAAAGGAGCATGTGATAAAGCAGACCTATGAAATGATCTGAGACCTGCTGCAATGCTCAGAGGCTAGTGTTTGTAGAAAAATCCAAGCCCACATTGATCCATATGGTCAGTTGAGTGTGTAGATTTGTAATGTTTTCCCCACAAAAAGTGATAAATATATGTTAATGCATATGCCAATTAATTTCTATTAGCCATTCTACACTGCATACATATGTCAAAAATCCCGGTGTACTTCATGAATATGTAAAAAGTTACCCTACAGTAAATTAATATGAAAAACAGATATATAGGAAATTCATGGATTATTCATAGAAACTCCCCAATGCATGCTAACACGCCTTTGTTGTTGTTGTTGTTACTCGGATAAGTGAGGGTTAAATATTTCCAAGGGGAGTGAAAAGAGATGAGTCATGCATCGGGTTGATTATCCATGCAGCTCTGTGAGTGATGGCCAGAACAACAGAAAGGTCAGAGGCAGGGGGTCCAGAATAATTTAAGATGCATCACATCATAGTCATCTACTTGATAGACAGAGGTACTAATGATTACCTTCTTTGTTTTGCAGCATGCAGGGAATAGATAAAAGGAAAACCAGTGTGAGTGCCAGTCTAGAGCAACAACTGGCAAACTGTGGCCTAAGGACCAATTTCAGGCCTCTTTTTCTACCTGTTTTCGTAAATAAAATTATGCTGGAACACAGCCACACTCACTCATTTACCTATTATCTATAATTGCCTCTGCTACAACTTCTGAGCTGAGTCATTGAAACGAAGACTCTAGGGCTAACAAAGTCTCCAATATTTTATCTGGGCCTTTGGAAGAAAGTTTGTCAGCCCTAGCCCTAGAGAAATTTTGCAGTCCCCCCACCATGTCCCTAGATTCTGGGTTTCACAAAATAAATGCAACTCACAATAGTGTTGCAAGTACATTGCCTAGGCTCCACCCACAGTCCCTGGGATGCCTTTTATCACTTGTATATAAGTAGCCCTCCCCAAAGTCTTTTGTTTATAACTATTTTTAATTGAAATAGAATTACATGATTTTTCTCCCTCTCTTTCTTCCCTCCAGCCCCTCCCTGCATCCCTCCCCTCATGTCCTCAAATTGGTAGCTTCTTTTTCATTAGTATTGGTATCATTGTTGTTGTTACACACAGACTCACAGACAAATCCAGATGAGTCATTTTTGGTGGTAGTATATATGTGGCTTTGTTGTGCCCAAACTCTGAACCCCCAAATCACCAAGAGACCCAATCCGATGCAAAAGCAAAGCATCTTTAATTTCATGAGTTAAATAGGTTCTCCAGTCCATCAGACACAGACAAAGCAGGTGGGATCTGGAGCAGCAGTGGGGCAGGGAATATATTGGGGTAGAGCATGGGGAGTGTCTGGGGGTCTGCAAGTTGCATAGCAACAGTCTCAGGATTGGTGCCCCTCCGGGCTTGGGCAACCTGTCCTGTGTTGATTGGTCAACCGCAGCTGCAGGAAGGTTGCTATGCCTAGAGGTCCTCCCAGGGCAGTTGCTATGCTCTGCACTCCACTGTTATCAGGAAAGCACATCCAGAGCCCACCAGCTAACTTCTGATTAGTTCCTTGCCACATGGAGGGTATCTGGCTTTCTAGTAATCAGGGCAAGGTCAGGAGTTTAGCATATGTTGCTGAGTCAGGGGCCTTTGTCTTGCTGGTTCTTTACTGCAGCCTGTCATGGCTGCCAAAGCAGGGGCATGGGTAGGGGTCTTGGCTCTTCAGTTTCAACGATGACCACTTTTTTGTGGACAACTAATAATGGGGTTTATCACTTGGAGAGGCTATTTCTTCCCCCAGCAGTCATTAGTTGTCAGTAGATCTTTCTCTAGGGGTGGGACCCTGCAATTTTTTCCCTCCAAATTAACATGTCCATTGATATTACCATTGTTCTGGTCTTCTTTCCACATCCATTACTAGAGTCTTGTCTTCTCTAATTGCCAGCCCCAGAAAATCTGAAGGCCTACATATAACCACAGCTCCTTCTGAGCTGTTGTTCAGCCTTTTGTCATTCTGACCTCTCCCTCCTTACAGGCAACTCTTAGCCAATGACTGACTGTGGCAGGATCATGAAAGCCCAGCATCTTCACTTCAATTCAGGACAAGCTCAGAAGTATAATTTACACTAGCAGTGTTCCTCATGGGATGAGACTACTTCCGAAATGTCTTGTGAATTTGTATGTTCTCCTCAGATCTTCTCTTAGTCTAGTTTCTCCCAGTCTACTGCTGCTTTCACTTGCAAGTATTTGCTAAATAAATCATTTGCATGTGAATCTGGATTTCCAGGTGTACCTTCAGATGAGCCAACAAAAGACCCAGGCAGCCCCATCCCCATTAGCTGCATTCCTGCAAAGCCTCAATGCAAAACCAGTGACATCCCCCCCACACACACACACACACAAATGCTCTGGCTAACGACATTTCTTCTATAGTCCCTTCCAAATCACCTCACTCAAGAAATAATTAAAGCTAGATAGTACATCTCCCTTATCTTCTTTAAGATAATGTAAATGTTAAATATCTTCGGAAACCTTCCAACTCAAGATATAGGATTTTAGAAGTGCTGCAGGACACAGCCTTAATAGGTTTTGCTGTTCCAGGGACTCACATATAGCACAGATCAAATTCTGCCTTCAAAAACCTATAAGCTACACTAAAAGTTTAAGATGATAACAGGATGCTACAACTCTCCCACGGCCACAAAACAATAAATATGTCACAGGTCGACAGGCTACCTCTTTTCTGAAACTGCTTACTTTCCTAGTTGTGGCTAATTTTTTCAGTATAATTTAGTGACTCACCACAAGTCATATGCATCATTTTAGCAAATAAAGAATTGTAGATAGTTCTTTTCAGCATACACACCCCAAAAATATACAAGACAAGCTGAGTCATGCACAATTGTTTTCTGAACACTAGCTTTCCTAAAGTGTATCAGTGAATTATGCATTCTGTTTCAAACCTCACGCTCTGGGACCTCACTGAACCTCAGAGTTTCATAGAATACATTAGCTCCTGTACTGTATATGTATAGCACTATGTCCTTCCTTGTTTATTTAGCATCACCACAACTCAAAGAAAATCAGAAAAGAAATGCAAGAAATACAGATTTCCCTACCAGGAATACACAAATCAAATCAGGTAATGATTCTAATAGCAGACTGCTAACAGCTCAGTAGAATACTCTTTTTTTTCAAAAAAATGTATATGGATATTTGTATTCTGGGTCAAATGTTCCGTCTTCCAGAGCTTATTAATTCCTCACCATTCCAACCCATCCCATTTTTCCCTGAGAAGCTTCAGGCTCTAGATCTAGGGCATGACTCTAGATCAGACTGTCACAAGAAATACTCATAGGGCTTTAGAAGGGGGAGGAGATATAGATGTCATTTATTCACTGAAGCAGCATTAGTGAGGCCAATGAGCATCTGCAGACAGTAGATACCACATGCTGCCACCAACTTCCAAGCATTCTCCTGGGAAGAACACTTTGGTGTACAGTCAACAGTGACCACTGGCAGCCTTGGCCTTTACTTCCCAGGCCTGCAATAATGCCACAACCTGTCTAATCACTCATGTTAAACATTTTTCTGGTCGATACACTTAGAAGTGTGTCCACTTCCTGCAGACAGACTAAGGCAAATCTTGACACACAACTTCCCAACATATTCAGAATGAGAGAAAAGATCCACCAATAGTCAGATGATTTGTTGAAGGGCAGAGTGGTAGTTAGGCACATCTGAAATCAATTATCCCACTGGTTACAACAACAACAGGGAAAAGCAAGTCACCATATAAATATTGAGGAAATAATGGGATGAATATTTAACAGATGGCATATTACATACAGTGAGAAACATTTTGCAGGCTATTTGAGGCTGATGAAAAGAAAACTCAAGGGTTTTCTATAACTAGTTATTTTATTCCATGCACACATCTGGAGAGAAGCTGCATTTGAGAGCTGCTCATCCCTCCCCAGTGGAAGAGACACAAGCAGTGATGATCTTTACTACCTCTTTGTCTGCAGACAACTATTTCTCTTCTAAAGTCAACACTGCCTAGTGTATAGTATAGACTGATCCATTCTCCTGCCATTCTCTTATTATAGAGCCCAGTTCTGCTCAGGATGACAATAGTACAAACCAAAATTATATGGATTCACCTATAGGTTGTAGGATAAGATTTGAGTCAATGGAATGTAGATCAAAATGCTTTGTGCATTTCTGAGCATCTATTTTAAAAGAGAACAGACTCAGCCGGGACATACTTCCTGCCTTTAGTCCAGGGTTTCCCAACTTCAGAAGTATTGACATTGGGGCCAAATAACTCTTCTGAGAGTTTGTCCTGTAGGCTGTTGGGTATTTAGCAGCATCATTGCCTTGAACAAACGAAATGCTAGTAGCAAACCCCATATAAGTTGTGACAACCAAAACTATAGCCATATCAGATACCTGTGGAGGGACAAAGCACTCTCAGTTAAGAATCTCTGGAGTGCTGGTGGAGTGCCAGTGGTAGAGCAGGTAGCTTTCAAGCACAAGACAACAAACAGGATGAAGAAATGTACATGTCAAACATGGCAGGATGAAAAGCAGACAGGATGTGACAGCCACAAAAAACGTGTAACTAATATCAACCAAATATTAAGCTTGAAAATGGCTACATTTAGCATGCCTGAAAGTTGCTGGCTTCGATGTCCTCCCTTCTGTCCTCAACAACATGAAGAAAATAAACTGTTTGAGGCATTACATGCCAGGTTTTCCATTATCAGTAGTGGAATATAATCCCTACACACTTCCCTTTTCATCAGGTATAGTTTGAGAAAGAGGAAAGTAACCTCTCAAGGTACTGTCTGCAAGAGTTAAGTATGGTATTACATATAATACTTTTTTTGGATCGCTTGATCCAAAGAACATAATGAGTATATGCTTGTATATGTTAGTTGTAGACTACACAGAGAACATGGAAATGTGACTTCTTCCAAGAACTCAGGCCGGAGCATCTTTCAAGGGAGTGGAAGCTATCTGTGAACCAAACACCTGAAATCCCCTGTAAAAAAACAGTGTCACTCTTTTAATCATTGGTTTCAAAGAGCCATACTGTAGTGAGAGAGAAAACCATGAGAGAAAATAGTATCAGAAGAAAAGCTATGGCCCATGAACTTCTTGAGCCATGGCAGAAGATTTCCCTAGCAAAGCTAAAGCCTGTACATTTTCCAGAAGGAACCAAGCTTTTCAATCCTGCCTCCAAGCCAGAAGATTCTTTTAAGGGTTACTATATGCATTCCTCTGAAAATGCCTGAGATGAGGCATTTGACAAAAACTAACTCTAGGGTGGTAAAAAAGGTAAGGTAAGATTTTCTCTACCCAGAAAACCAAATGTCACAGTTTTTCTCTCATTTGTGGCTCTTTTATTTTATTCAGACACACTAACTTATGTACGTGTGTGACATGAAAGTAGAAAAGAAACTGTATAGAGGAAAGAAGGGAACTAATGGGATGGGGGAGCTGAAGGGCTGTTGGAGGAACATGGTCAAAGCATCATTGTGCTAAAGTGTCCTTAGGAAATCTAGTAGCAGGCACAATGAATTTACCCCACTTAAAAATAAGGGTTGTCATTAGTGTTCACCAGCTTGGCTCCCACAGTCTCACTCTCTCTTTCCCATTACTCCCAACAGCTGTCAGGCCCTGTGTGTTCATGCCACTTGTCCTCCTAGCATACCCGCGTTAGCCTTTCTTTAGCAATATACTGGGCTCCAGAGTCATCTCACCCTTCCCTCTTCATCCATCAAAACTATTATTTATTCCAAACACTAACCCATTAGCTATTACTGAGGCTTCAAAAGCAATTTGTAATAAAATGTGAATGACTAATAGCAATCTAATATATTCACCCTGAGAAACAGCTATATTTAAAAGAGACGTTTATTAGTCAAATGGATGAATCCAATCTTAAGGGAGGTTTTGTTCGTGGAGAGCACTTTCTTGATGTTAAGAATCAAATTAAACCTACAGCCTATTCAACTTAGTCACCATTGTCTTCCAAAGTGGAATGCAATGTCAAGCACAGAGCAAGTGACCAATGTTCAGTAACTATTGATTCATACTATTAGTAATTTAGCTAAGAAATTCACTCTGGCCAATGTCATCAACAATATCAGAAAATACAAAAATGTTATATTTAATATTTAACTCTTAAACATGAAAGATCTAACACTTGATCAAGAACACCATTCAGGGTTCCTCACATCAAGGTATATTTTCATGTTAATGAATTTTACCACAAGAGAAAAATATTAAGGAGCTTTGTGAGAGACTAGAGAGCCTTCTAGAAAAAAGGAAGTGAAACATAAGTCCATTGCATTTCATTCCTGGTGACAAACAAACCCATAATTTTCATATATGGTAGCTGTCCCACATCCATGACTTGATTTTCCATGGTTTTCATTCCATGCAGTCAACTGGGGTTCAAAATATTAATGGAATATACCAGAAATAAAAAACTCATAAGTTTTAAAGCAGATGTTGTTCTGAGTAGCATGATTAAAAAAAAAAAAAAAAAAAAAAAAAAAAAAAAAAAAAAACCTTACATTGTCATACTTGTGTACATTGCAAGTGTGTCAAACCTGTCATACATTGTCACACCAGGGATATAAACCATCCCTTTGCCCTCTCTTCATTCCTTATAGTTATTTTATCACAGCGATGAGCCTCACTAACACTGTGTGTGTGTGTGCATGTGTTCTTGCGTGTGTATGCACACATGTATATGCGCAGCTTAGCTACTACGTTTAGTTTTACTCTTTGACTACCATGTACATGCACCAAGTCTTAATTGCTTGGGATTTTGTTTCTTACACTAAAATCATAGGGCTACCGCTTTAAAATTTACAAGTACTTTCTACGGAGACAACAGGGAGTTCATAAAGGGAAGATTATTACTTTAAGGCAGAGAAAATGGCTATCACAAATGAACTCAGAAAACCAATGAACATGGAAAATGTAATACACAACATGATTTAAAACTCTCAAGTCACCCCTGCCTCCCCAGAATTTTCCACAAGGTACACTACAACTTGATAATGCTGGAAGGAAGAACATTACCAAATATAATCCTGCTCTATCTGGCTGGGAGCTCTGCAATAGCATATAATTTTGACACACGTGACCAAACTGATTTAAAGACTGGTCAGGTTGGCTGCCTTGCTTCTGAATTTGCAAAGCCACTTAGCATTAAGCTGATCTACAGAAAGCAAGATGGCAAGCTCATTTGTTCTAATCCCTACAGACTCAGCCAGGGAGGAAAGTCACGTACATTCTCAAATGTCTCGAATGTCTTACATCAAAGGGATCACTTTAATCACTTAATTAAACAGCCTTGTGTTTAGTCTACATGGTTAAGTCTCTTCACATATTTTTGTCTTTTCTATTAATTTAACTAACATAAGAAAAAATTGGAACAACTGCTCACTGCCCTTTCACAAACAATTTCTAAAGCAACTTTCTTAAGCTTGCCATAGCCTTGAAAAGCTTCAGTCAGGCTTAACCATGCCAAGACCTCATTTTCTCTGATGAGTTTTGTAATAACTAGTAAACATCAATCAAAATTCTGAGCTGTAAATACCCAGAAGTTTAGGAAACTGTGCAAGAATTACACTATCCTTCAAAACAAAGGCAGTTTCTACAATGCCAGACAGATGATTGGCTCAAACACATATCTTGGCTGGCAATCTTACCCTGAGCAGAGCTAATGGTATTGATGAAAATTAGCCTGGGGAACAGCTTTAATATCCTTTGAGGCTATCAGAATCCCACAAATAATAACAATGCAGTAATCTAACAAATCAAATTTTATCCTCTTGATAAGAATGACACTGATTTATTATGAGTCTTCAAAGGCTATAATTCTGAGAATTGCTTTTGGGTGGGGTCCACAAGCTAATGCATCATGTCAGGGTGAAAGAGAACTAAACATCACCATGAATCAGAGGTCTTTTCAACTACAAACCATAGTTCTGGGTCTGTATGAGCTAGGAGACATGAATGGTCAGATTTCAGGTTATCCATCCTTAATAGTACACCGGTAATGCCTCATATAGCTGATACTCACTGCCCACTACTCTCTAATATGGATATATTCCAAGAAGGCAAGCTCCAAATTGCAAATGAGTACCAGGATTAAAATTATGAACTCCATGGTACTTGGAAGTGAGCAGTTTCTCCAACCTGAAAACAAAACAAACTACTCAGGCACAAATAAATCAGAATTTAGCCAAAGTGGCACTCAATACTTCTGTCGTATCTCTCTGTAATACTCTGGCCATATGTGCAAGTCCTGTACCCCAACAGAGTTAAAGATAGTAAGTAGCATTTGGGTTTTCTTAGTGAATAGTTATAACAGTTAGTAAAAGGGAAAGTCAGAACCCAAATCACCCAAGTAATTAATTCACAAAGGAGCACACAAATCACCTCCGCCTGAGAGTTTGGGCAATATTAATTTAAAGAAAGAGACAACATTTATTTATTTTAAAATTGAACTAACAGTTGCCATAAAATGTAGCTTTTGAATCCATGTTTTTGTTCATTTTAAATTCATTTGTGGAGTTTTATAACTGGAGCAGCTATGATACCTGCTCACATGAATATCTTAAATCTCAATGAGGAAAAACCTTACTTGTCCAGACAGAGCCAAATTAGTGTGAACCAAGGGCCAAGAAGATCCTATATAATAATTAGGTTTTACACAAGCCAAAGCCTCCCATGCAGGGCTCTACTTCAGGGGTCAGCAAACTAGAGTCTGCAGGCTCAAACCCGCCTATCACTTGGTTTTGTGAAAGATGGGGTTTCGTTAGACTGCTACTGTAGAAAGGGATTATTCTGAGCAGAAGGCATCTAGGAATCAAGGGAAGCACTAAGAAGCTTTCTGCATTCCCCTTATCTACCTAAAAGCAGAGCTTTCCAAAACAATTCAACTGTCACAAATCCCCCCTCCCTTTAAGAAAGGCAGCTTCCTGTTGCCAAGGAGACAGGAGACCCCGCCCCCCAGCTTCTGACATGAAACTTTGATGCCAGGATAGCAGCATGCAAGAGAACTTACTGCAGTAAACTTTACCTTCTATTAAGTTCCACCATATATTTCTTAGTCATCTTCCATTTGTTAACCCACTATCATTCCTGTGTGTACGTGTGTGTATGTATGTATACAAACACACACACACACAAACACACAAGCATACACACACAGGGGGTGGGGGATGATCCAGCCTAAGACCTTGTACTTGGTAGGAAAATGCTGTACAACTGACCTACGTTCCCCCTTCCTTTGTCATTCTAATTATTTCTCTGAACTACATTGCCTGGCAACTCTCTTGCTTATCCATATTCTAATCAGTCGGTAGAATTCACAGACCCCCACCCCCACCAAATGCTAAATCAAAGGGGATAGAATAGAAAAAGTTTTTTCACCCTGGCAACAGCCCACTCTTCTACATATGGCCTGTGGCCACTTGCAAGCTACAAAAGTAAGTTGAGTAGGTGTTACAGAGACCATATGGTCTACACCAGCTTCAAACATTTACTATTTGGCTCTTTACAAAAAAAGTTTTCCCAACCCCTCTTCCACATAAAAGGTTACTAAAATTCCAAAACCTAGTAAGTAGTAAAGATAGCAATATAAGATGCGTAAATTTATTTTTCCAGAGCTTCAAGGTGATTTCATAATAATTATTTCAGTAATTATATAATTTACTACAATAATTATTCATACTTCATTGGGGTAAACATCAGAGCTATAAAACAATATACAAATATTAAGCAAAAATTGGAATAAATGTCATGCAGAAACACCCATGCATTTGGAAGAAGAAGGAAAAAATAAATGAATAAAAAGCATTTTCAAATGTCAGTATCCAAAGAGCTTAGAAATGCACCTGCAATACCTAGGCCCTAACACTGAAATTTAATCAGCTACTTAATCCTCCTCCAATCATTAAATTACCTATTTAAATGGGAGGCAAGTTGGAGATTAACTTAAATAAACACATCCCTTCTCTCATCAGCAGTTCAATGGAATGGAAATTGGCTCCATTCTTTCTGGTAAGGTTTAGCTCTGATAGGAGTAATGCTTTACTGTCTGAAAAATTTCTGGGGCCACCTAGATGTCTCAGTGGGTTAAGGTAATTCACTTGTCACTCAAGTGTGATGCCCTAAGTTCAATCCCCAGAACCCATGGTGGAAAAGAGAAAACCAACTTCTGGACATTGTCCTTTGTGACAACACACACACACACACACACACACACACACACACACACACACACACACAGTAAAAACCTTGAAAATAATCTTCTTATCTTCTTGATAAGGTAGGGGGAGGGCAAATGAAATAATTTTGATGAGTTACTAAATTAGACAAATGTAGCTTGCTTTGTTGGTATATAGCTATGAAGCCAGTACTCAGGAAATTGAGGCAGGAGAATCTCAATTTTGAGATCAGTCCCTGCGCAAAAGCCTGTCTCATAACATACAAGCAATTAAGATAAGTATGAAATACCATGCAGTTTTTTAAAAAGTATTTTTGATATTATAATAATAAAATTACATCATATTCTCCCTCCGAATTCTCCCATGTATCCCACCTTACCCTCTTTCAAATGTATAACTCTGTGTGTGTGTGTGTGTGTGTGTGTGTGTGTGTGTGTGTGTGTGTGTGTGTGTGTAGTATAATATATATTTTTAAATGCAATAAAGCAATGAGTTAATTTTCTTTAATGATGTGATCCTTGGTAGACTGATCACATACCAGGGCAGGCCCAAAATCTAACTAGATGAGCAACACAAACTGGACTCAATGAGGAAAGAAGAAGAAAAGAAAACAAGAGCAAGAGGAAGGAGAAAGAGAAGAAGAAAGAAAAATCTAGAAATTGGGTGAGCAGGGATGGGAGGTTGGAGACTGTGATAAGGAGAGCAGTTGGGAGAGTGAAAATGTTCAAAGGATATCGTATGAAATTCTCAAAAAAATTAATAAAATACTGAAAAAAATAGAATTTAAAAGTAAATTAAGGGATATCACCAAGCCAATGTCCATGCAATGCTTATTCTTTCACAATGGCACATCCTTTAGGGCTTCTGAAAGGTTGGTCTTTAGGCAAGCAGTATCAGCATCACTCTGGAGTTTCCTCAAAATACAAATTCAGAGACTCACACTAGAAGCAGCAAGTCAGAACATCCCAGAAATGTACTTTATACTGAATGCTACCACAGTAGGTTAGGAGCAAAATTATCTTCAGGCATTACCAAAAGTCCACTGAAGCTATAATAGTTCCCAGAGTTGAAGAAGGAGATGCTAGTGTATTGCTAACTTTAACAAGCTGTCTACGCTAGACTCCAAAGCTTGCCAAGGCTTTGGGGCTGCTGCTTGGAATCCCTGACTCTGCGTTATCCATTCATAAGAAGGAGACTCATCTGCCCCTTCAGTATTCTGGAGGGAAATTCCCTAGTAATCACCACTGTTATGTTATGAGTACTTTATGGAGACAGTGCTACCATATTTCTCCTTCCAGGTGTTTGAATGTAACTCAGACATTTGCAATTCAATCCAGTTTCTGGAAGCCACCACTTACATCCTAGAATGATAACGGACAAACAATCAACAATCAAAACATCAGGGCACAAACAGGACTCAGAGATGTTTCAACTAAAAATTCAAACAACTTTTCTCCAAGTAACTTGGCAAAATCCATTTTAAGTTCTTTCAGGCATCTAAAAATCCACACTAATACAATTACAGTTCACTGAAAAATTATCATGCAATCTATTTTGAAAGCTAAAATCAGTCATAGTGGGGTAATATTCCATTTAATTATAAAGATGAATTCAACCTTCATTTATTTGTGCATGTGTTTGGTCTTTCCATTTTTCACAGAACACCCAAGATTCAAATGCCATCTGGTAGAATTGCTGCACAGTGTCGGCAGCATCTATTAGAGCTGCAGATTTCATCTGAAAGTGAAATTGATGCACAAAGGGAAAGAGAAAAGGACGGGCCGGAGGTAATAGGAATTTAATTTTAAAACCAAGATACTGCACCCACCTGATGTGACTGTGTTCCCCTCTCTTCTTCTTCCCCCTACTGTGTCACCTATACAAACTGTCCCTAAGCACAAGTTGTCATATCATCTTTTGTGAAGCAGGCGAGGATTCAAGCAATATTGCAAGCAATAGTGAGAATTACATAAATCATGTCCACTGTGGTTTTCAAAATATATTTTATGCCTTCCTTAAAGGCTAGCCGTAGCCACATGGCAAGACTGACCACTTTTTCACAATTTCATTTAATTCAATACTTATCTCTTGCTGAGTGACCACTTAAGACAAAACAAGCCTTGCAAGCTAGGAAATGTTTTGTTTTTTAGTGAGTGACAATAAGTACAAAGGACACAATTGTGAAAGTAAAGCATCAGATTTTCTCTAACACACATACATACACTTGTGTTAATGATCTACAGAATTTCTAGAACCTCTAAGACTCACCTAAGCACCTTTCTAGGCACTAAAAATAACCACTATTCTGGCCACTACCTCTACAGATTAATTTGTTTCTGCTCTTGAACCAAAGGTCTAGATTCTTTTGTATTTGACTTTGTTCACTAAATCATAGATTCTATAGAATCATTTATGTGATTCATAGCAAGAATAGAGATGGTTTAGTTAAGCTACATACTTAGGAAGTTCATGAGTGATTGGGAGATGAAATTGCATAGAAGAATATGGAGGGGAGAATGGAGTGCAGTGACGAGGGAAAGGCCTTATGAAAATGTCATCTGCAAAGAACTCTCAGAGCCCAGCAGAAGTAACATTTTATTACTCTATTTGTGTGTGTGTGTGTGTGTGTGTGTGTGTGTGCGCGCGCGCGTGCGCGCGCGCGCGCGTGTGCGCGCACAGTGTGTCTGCAGAGACCGGAAGAGGATGTCAGATGCTCTGTAGCTAGACTTACAGGTAGTTGCGAGCCGCTCAGTGTGTGCATTGGTAACTAAACCCGGGTTCTCTGCAAGAGCAGCAAGCACTCCTAAACACTGATCAACTCTCTAGCCCCAATTTTGCTACTTTCATAAGAAAAGTAATATTCTTCCCTGATACCCTACTATGGTGGTTTGAATGGGTTTCTGTGAGGAACTATTTGGGAAAGATTTGGAGGTGTGCCCTTGTTGGAGGAGGTATGTCACAGGGGACGGGCTTTGAAGTTTCAAAAGACTCCTGCCATTCCCAGTGAGTGTGGAAGGCAGGCAGGCACAGTTCATAACCCCTCCTTCTGTTTCCCACTTTCCCACTTTTAGATCAAGATATAAATTCTCTCTGCTGTTCCTGCTACCAGGGCTTTACTCATCCATTATGGACTCTAACCCTCTGAAACTGCAAGCACAATTAAACTCTTTTATAAGTTGCCTTGGTCACCATGTTTTATCATAGGAGTAGAAAAGAAGTTAATATACCTACCATGTACCAGATAGTGTGCCGAATTTCTATACATCACTGAATCTAAATCTTACCTATGATCTAAAAGGCAGTGGCATATCATCCTCATGTCATAGCTGATAAGCCAACATGCATAAAGGGGAAAAACACAGCCAAGTCACACAGAGACCAAAGCAGCTTCTCAACCAAATTGATTTAGATTTAATCTGACTTCAAAGCCCATGTTTCTTCTGATGTCCAATATGCTTAAAGGCTAGAGAACAATTTCCTATTATATAAATGTTATTAACTTGCGTAAACCCAAATGAAGTGAATAATATATAAGGCCCAGACAATCTCAGCATCAGTATCCATATGCAGCACTCGAAAACAAATGTGTTCAGCTATAAGACCAGTAAGACGCATGAAAACAGAGTTTTAAGTAAACTTACTAAATTCTTCATCTCTCCTCCCTAATAATTATGCCATTGAACTTTTGATTCTGAACATGAGTGCATTAAATTTTAAAAACTCCTGGCAGATTAAGACTTGGCCAAGAAAGATGTTGAAAACAAAAAGACAATAAAGGAACAGAGAGGGAAGTAAAAATATGAATGACACTCTATTTCCAGTCAACATAACACATTAAACTGAATTTGAGCAGCAGAGGAAATGTATTCTAGGGAGTAGGCTTCAAGGAGAGAAGACTGTCAGGTTCTTGGTAAAGGTCCACTGGCAAATACCACCCTGAGAAATGTAGTTTTGCATGAGTACCCTTTGCCCAAGGATTCCTAGTCCTTAGAGTCCTGTTTCAAAAGTGGAATCAACCAATCTGTCACAAGACCCAAGTATACCACCTCTTAGGCACATACACAAAGGACACTCCATCCTACCACTAGGACACTTGCTCAACTATGCTCATAGCAGCTTTGTTTTTAATAGCCTGAGCCAGGAAACAACCTAGATGTCCCTCAACTGAAGAATGGATAAAGAAAATGTGTGCCTTCTCCAAAATATACAAAGAACCCAAGAAGCTAGTCTCCAAAACACCAAACAATCCAATTAAAAAGTGGGGTACAGAACTTTATAGAAAATTCTCAATAGAGGAATCTAAAATGGCTGAATGACACATAAGAAAGTGTTCAACATCCTTAGCCATCAGGGAAATGCAAATCAAAACAACTCTGAGATACCATCTTACTCCTGTCAGAATTGCTAAAATCAAACATACCAATGACAGTTTATGCTCAAGAGGATGCTGAAAAGGGGAATACTTCTCCACTGCTGGTGGGAGTGCCAACTTGTACAGCCACTTTGGAAATCAGTATGGTGACTCCTCAGGAAAATGGGAATCAGTCTACCACAAGATCCAGAAATTCCACTCCTAGGCATATACCCAAATGAAGCACATTCATATAAAAAAGACATCTGTTCAACGATGTTCATAGCAGTACTATTTGTAATAGCCAGAAACTGGAAGCAGCCTAGATGCCCCTCTACCAAAGAATGGATAGAGAAAATGTAGTACATTTACACAATGGAGTACTACTCAGCAGAAAAAAAAAACACAATGGAATCTTGAAATTTTCAGGAAAATGGATGGAACTCGAAGAAACCATTCCGAGCGAGGTAACCCAATCACAAAAAGACAAACATGATATGTACCCACTCATATGTGGATTTTAGACATAGAGTAAGGGATTGCCAGCCTATAATCCACACTGCCAGAGATACTAGTAAACAAGGAGGACCCTAAAAGAGACAAACATTGTCCCCTGGAGAAGGGGAAAGGGTCACGATCCCTTGAGCAAATTGAGAGCATGGAAAGAGGGGGGAGGGAGATACGAGAATGAGAAGGGAAGAAGAGGAAGGATGTGGAGGTCATGAGGGAGCAGAAAGGTTGAGTCAGGTGTAGATTAGAAGAAAGGATATGAGATAGGTAGGGTTTTAGTTGGGGTGGTGGTAGGGGAGGAGGGGAGGGAGAAGGGAACTGGGATTGTCATGTAATTCAATCTTGTTTGTAATTCAAATAAAAAATTTAAAAAGTCAAAAAAAGTTGATATACTAGACATCATAGGAATAAAACTTTGTAGAAAATGTAAAAAAAAAAAAAAAGAAAAAGAAAAGAAAGGAAAATGTGGTCCATTTCCACAATGGAGTACTACTCAGCTGTTAAAAACAAGGACACCAGGAAATTTGAGGCCAAATGGATATAACTACAAACAAATCATCCTGAGTGAGGTAACTCAGCCAGAGAAAGACATACATGGTATGCACTCACTTATAAGTGAATATTAGCTATAAAAAAGGATAAATTTGCTACAATCCACAGACCCAGAGAGACTAGGTAACAAGGAGAATTTATGGAGGGATGTTGGGATCTCACTGGGAAGGGGAAATAGAAGAGATTTTGTGAGAGGACTGAGGGTGAATGGGGATGGGACCATGAGAGCTCAGGTTGTTGGAGAGAACAGAGGGGGAGAGTACTGAAAGAGACTACTGGAAGGGGGCATTTGTAGGTCAGATAAAAACCTGATGCAAGGGAATCTCCCAGGAATCTACAAGGATGGTCCTAGCTAAGACTCCTAGTAACAACGGACATGTAGCCTGAACCAGCCATCTCCTGTGACCAGATTGGTGCCTAGCCCAATTGTCATGAGAGAGGCATCATCCAGCAACTGATGGAAACAGATGCAAACCAAACATTAGGCTGAGTTTGGGGAATCCTGAAGAAGAGGGGGAGAAAGGATTGTAGGAGACAGGAGAGTCAAGGAAATCACAAGAAAAGTCACAGAATCAATTAACCCGGACTCACAGGGGCTCACAGAGACTAACTGACAACTAGGGATCCTGCATGGGACTGACCTAGGCACTCTGAATATATGTTACAGTTGAGCATCTTGGTCCTTTTGTAGAACTCCTAACAGTGAGAGTAGAGGCTGTCTCTGACTCTTTTTCTGGCATTTGGAATCCTACTCCTCATGCTGGATCGCCTTGTCCAGCCTCTATAAGTGGGAGGTGCTTAGTCTTACTGTAACTTGATATGCCATGTTTTGTTGATACTCATGGGAGACCTGCCTTTTCCTAAACAAAAATGGAGGAGGAGAGGATTGGGTGATGGGAACAGAGGCGGTATGGGGAGGGACTGGGAGGAGAGGAGAGAGGGGAAACTATGGCCAGCATGTAAAATAAAGAAAGAAAAAATCAAACAAACAAGCAAACAAAAGCCAAAAGTGAAATCGCACCTCTCTTTTAGAATTCCAGCACTGCCATAAAGACAAACAAGTGTGAATGTCAGTTTAGAATCAACAAACCTCAAAACCATGAGATAGACCATGGCTCCTCTCAACTTGTGTTCATGACTCCAAACATTGGTCCCTCTAAACTCTGACAAATGGTTCCTACTTATCTGCTTATATGAATACATCATCAGCTTCGTGTGCTGACATACATCTTTAATCCTAAAACTCCACAAACAGAAAAAAGCATATCTCTGTATAAAGGCAGATATCTGTAGCAGGTTTTCTTTTGGGCCACCAACCAGCTCCCAAATCATGACACAGAGACTTATTATTATTTATAAGTGTTCGGCCTTATACTATGCCTGCCCCACTAGGTCTTATAACTTAACTTGTTTCTCTTCATCTATGTTTTGCCTTGGGGACTTTTGCGTTTCATTGCCTATGTCCTACTTTTCCTGCTTCTTCTGTGCCTGGCTGGCTGGCAGCTGCCTGCTTGGCTAGCTGGCCTTGGGTATCTTCCTTGCTTTCTCCCTTGTTCTCACCACCCTCTCTTTCTTCTCTCAAGGCTAGACTCCTTCTCCTACTTATTCTCTCTGCCTGCCAGCCCAGCCTATCCCTCTACTCCCTAGCTATTGGCTGCTCAGCTTCTTATTAGACCAATCAGGTGCCTTATACAGGCAAGGCAAAACAGCATTATATCTTTACATAATTAAACAAATGCAATGTAATCAAATGTACACATCTTTACATAGTTAAAATAATATTCCACAACAGATCTCTGTGAAGGCCAGTCTGGTCTACATAGTGAGTTTTAGGAAAGTAAGGGATATACAGTGAGAGTCCATTTCAAGACAGAAAGATGGGAGGAAAAGAGAGAAAATATATATTACCAGCCACATTTAATTCTATGCTACCATCATAACCATATCTAGGATATGACATGGTAAATGTGATTTACATGAACTGGGTATCTGGCCACTCAACACCTCTCCAATAGCCAAGCCACTAGCTTCAGACTCTCCTCCAGACCAAGGAACTACGTCTGGAGACCAACCCTGCCTCTATATTTCAAACTTATTGATTTATCTTAAGACACTTGTGTGCCACATTTTAAAATAATTTTCCAGACTGTCCCCCCCACGGCCTCTGCTTGAGGAGCGTGTGGGCTCTACTAGGAGCCCAACTCCCGCCATCCCCTCCTTGGAACTCCCTGGGCCTGCTCCACCTGCAGTGGACCTGCCCAGGCAGGATGGACCACCCAGAGTCTGGCCACACCTCAGTCTTGGCATCCCTCTGCCCTCCGTCCCCGGTGCTCCACTTGAGCCTTGGACCCCCTACACCCTCTGCTTGAGTGAGGAGAACACCAGCAGAGGCTGGACCATCCAAAGTTGCAGACACTGAAGTCTTGGCACACCTATGCCACCTGGAGATGAGATGAGAGAGAGAGAGACCCCAAATGCACCCACTCAAAGAAGGGATGGAAAGACAATAGTATAAGAACACACTCAACAATATCAAGATCAATATGACACCATCAGAATCTGGGGACTCTACACCAGAAAGACCTGAACATCCCAACGCAGATGAAGCAGAAGAGATGGACCTTAAAAATAACTTTATGAAGATATTAGAGACCCTCAAAGAGGAAACGAGAAAATCTCTTACAGAAATGGAAGAAAAAGCAAACAAAAAATACCAGAAATGGAGGAAAAGAAAAACCAAAAAATTCAAAAAATAAAGAATGTAAAGAAAGCCAAGAGAAAACAACCAAACAAGTGAAGGCAACAATTCAAATAGTTCAAGGCTTGAAAACTGAAATAGAAACAATAAAGAAAACACAGACTGAAGGGATGCTGGAAATAGAACAACTGGGTAAACGATCAGGAACTACAGATGTAAGTAGAACCAATAGAATACAGGAGATGGAAGAGAGAATCTCAGGTGGTTGAAGACTCACTAGAGGAAATAGATTCATTGACCAAAGAAAATCTCAAGTCCAACAAATCCCTACCACAAAATATCCAGGAAATATGAGACACCTTGAAAAGGCCAAACCTAAGAATAATAGGTATAGAAGAAGGTGAAGAAATACAGCTCAAGGGTACAGAAAACATATTCAACACAATCATAGAAGAAAAATTCCTCAACCTTAAGACAGATATGCCTATGAAAGTACAAGAAGCTTACAGAACACTAAATAGACTGAACTGAAAAAAGAAGGCCCCTCGTCACATAATAACCAAAACACCAAACTTACATAATAAAGAAAAAATATTAAGAGCAGCACAAGAAAAAGGCCAAGTAACATATAAAGGCAAACCTATCAGAATTACACCCAACATATTAATGGAAACTCTGAAAGACAGAAGGTACTGGATAGATGTTCTACAAACACTAAGGGAACATGGATACCCACCAAAATTACTATACTCAGCAAAGCTTTCAATCACTATAGATAGAGAAAACAAGATATTCCATGACAAAATCAGATTTAAACAATACATATCCACAAATCCAGCCCTAAAGAAAGTATTGAAATGAAAACTCCAAGGAAAATAACTACACTCAAAAAATAAGCAATAGATAATCTCACGTTAGCAAACAACAAAAGAAAAAAAAGGGGGGAAACCCACACACAATACCATCACCACCAACAAACAAGGATTAACAATCAAAGGCCATTAATATCCCTCAATGTCAATGGTCTTAACTTACCTATAAAAAGGCACAGGCTAACAGAATGGATACAAACACAGAATCCATCCTTCTGCTGCATACAAGAAACACATCTCAATGTCAAAGATACATGTTACCTCAGAGTAAAGGGTTGGGAAAAGATTTCCCAATCAAATGGACCCAAGAAACAAGCTGGTGTAGCAATCCAAATATCTAACAAATTAAATTTTAAACTAAAACCAATCAAAAGAGATGAGGGAGGTCATTTCATACTCATCCCAGGAAAAATCCATCACGATGAAGTCTCAATTCTGAACATCTATGCCCCAAATATGAAGGCAGTCACATTTGTAAAAAAAAGCATTATTAAAGCTCAAATCACACATAGAACCTCACACACTTATAGTGGGAGACTTCAACACCCCACTCTCATCACTAGACAGGACCATCAGGCAGAAACTTAACAAAGAAACAAAGGAAATAACAGAAATTATGACCCAATTGGGATTAACAGATATCTATAGAACTTTCCATTCAAACACAAAAGAATATACCTTCTTCTCAGCACCACATGGAACCTTCTCTAAAATCAACCACGTACTTGGCAACATAGCAAACCTCAGCAAATACAAAAAAAAAAAAAAAGATTGGAATAACCCCAAGTATCCTATAGGATCACCATGGTTTAAAGTTAGAATTCAACGACAACACAAATTGCAGAAAACCTACCAACTCATAGAAACTGAACAAGCAAAATTACACCATTCCTGGGTTGAGGAAAAAATTAAAGACATCCTAGAATTCAATGACGAAAAAGACACAACATACCCAAACTTATAGGAAACTTTGAAAGCAACTGCCAAGAGGAAAGTTCATAGCGCTAAGCGCCCACATGAAGAAACTGGACAATAGTCACACTAGAGAATTAACAGCACAACTGAAAGCTCCAGAACAGAAAGAAAGAAACTAACCCAGGAGTAGACACCAGGAAATAATCAAACTGAAATCAATAAAGTAGAAACAAAGAAACCAATATAAATAATCACTGAAACAAAGAATCACTTCTTCAAGAAAATCAACAAGATAGACAAACCTTTATCCAAACTAACGAAAAGGCAGAGAGAGCATGCTAATTAACAAAATCAGAAATGAAAAGGGGGACATAACAACGGACACTGAGGAAATCCAGAGAATCAGCAGGTCACACTTTGAAAACCTGTACTCCACAAAATTCAAAAATGTAAAGAAATGGACAATTTTCTGCATAGATATCACTTACCAAAATTAAATTAATAACAAGTACACAATTTAAATAGACTTATAACCCCTATTGAAATAGAAGTAGTCATCAAAAGTCTCCCAACCAAAAATAGCCCAGGGCTAGGTGGTTTCAGTGCAGAATTCTACCAAAAATTCAAAGAAGAGCTAATGCCAGTACTCCTCAAATTGTTCCACACAATAGAAGCAGGAAGGTCATTACCAAACTCTTTTTATGAGGCTTCAATAACCTAGGTACCCAACCCACACAAAGACACAACTAAGATAACTACAGACCAACATCCCTCATGAACATTGATGCAAAAATGCTCAATAAAATACTGTCAAATAGAATCCAAGAACACATCAGAAAAATCATCCACCATGATCAAGTAGGCATCATTCCAGGGATGCAGGGATGGTACAACATATGAAAATTCATCAATGTAATCGACCATAAAAACAAACTGAAAAAAGAAAACCTACATGATCATCTCACTAGATGCAGAAAAAGCCATTGACAAAATGAAACACCCCTTCATGATAAGGATCTTGGAGAGATCAGGAATAACAGGAACATACCTAAACATAATAAAAGCAATACACCGCAAACCAACAGTCAACACCAAACTAAATGGAGAGAAATTCAACGAGATTCCTCTAAAATCGGGAACAAGACAAGGCTGTCCACTCTCTTCCTATCTCTTCAATATTGTACTTGAAGTTCTAGATAGAGCAATAAGACAACAAAAGGAGATCATGGGGATCCAAATTGGAAAGGAAGAAGTCAAACTTTGACTATTTGCAGATGATGTGATAGTTTCCATAAGTGACCTGAGAAATTCTACAAGGGAACTCCTACAGCTGATAAACACCTTCAGCAAAGTGGCAGGATACAAGATTAACTCAAAAAAAATCAGTACCCATACTATATACAGACAATAAATGGGCTAGGAAAGAAATCAGAGAAACATCATCCTTTACAACAGCCACAAACAAAATATCTTTGGGGGTAACTCTAACCAAACAAGTGAAAGACCTGTATAGCAATAACTTTGGGTCTTTACAGAAAGAAATTAAAAAAGATACCAGAAAATGGAAAGATCTCTCATGCTCTTGGATAGGTAAGATCAACATAATAAACATGGCAATCTTGCCAAAAGCAATCTACAGATTCAATGCAATCCCCATCAAAATCCCAGCACAATTCTTCACAGACCTTGGTAGAACAATACTCAACTTTATATGGAAAAATAAAAAACCCAGGATAGCCAAAAAAAAAAACATGTACAATAAAGAAACTTCTGGAAGCATCACCATCCCTGACTTCAAGCTTTATTATAGAGCTATCGTCCTGAAAACAGCTTAGTATTGGCACAAAATAGACATGTAGAATAATGGAATGGAATTGAAAACCCTGATATTAACCTACACACCTACAAACACCTGATTTTTGATGAAGAAGCTAAAATTATACAATGGAAAAAAAGAAAGCATCTTCAACAAATGGTGCTGGTATAACTGGATGCTAACTTGTAGAAAATTGAAGATAGATCTATTGCCATGCACAAAACTTAAGTCCAAATGCATCAAAGACGTCAACATAAATCCAGTCACACTGAACCTCTTAGAAGAGAAAGTGGGAGGTACCATTGAACGAATTGGCACAGGAGACCACTTCCTGAACATTAAACCAGTAGCACAGACACTGGGATGAACAATTAATAAATGGGACCTCCTGAAACTGAGAAGCTTCTGGAAGGCAAAGGATACAGTCAACAAGACAAAACAGCAGTCCACAGAATGGGAAAAGATCTTCAGCAATCCTACATCTGACAGAGGGCTGATTTCCAAAATATACAATGAACTCATTAAGCTAGTCACCAAAACACCAAATAATCCAAGTAAAAAGTGTGGTACAGAACTAAATAGAGAATTCTCAATAGAGGAATCTAAAATGGCTGAAATACACTTAAGAAAGTGCTCAACATCCTTAGCCATCAGGGAAATGCAACTCTGCGATACCATCTTACACTGGCAAGAATGGCTAAAATCAAAAACACCAATGATAGTCTATTCTGGAGAGGATGTAGAGAAAGAGGAACACTTCTCCATTGCTGGTGGGAGTGCAAAATTGTACGACCATTTTGGAAATCAGTATGGTGGTTTCTCAGGAGAATGGGAATCAGTCTACCTCAAGATCCAGCAATTCCTCTCTTGGGCATATACCCAAAGAATGCACATTCCTACAACAAGGACATACGTTCAACTATGTTCATAGCAGCATTGTTTGTAATAGCCAGAACCTGGAAGCAACCTAGATGCTCCTTAACTGAAGAATGGATGGAGAAAATGTGGTACATTTACACAATGGAGTAGTACTCATTGGAAAAAAAAAAAACAACTGCAATCTTGAAATTTGCAGGCAAATGGATGGAACAGGAAAAAACATCCTGAGTGAGGTAACTCAATCACAGAAAGACAAGCATTGTATGTACTCACTCATATATAGATATTAGACATATAGCAAAGGACTACCAGCCTACAATCCACGTCACCAGAGGAACTAGGAAACAAGGAGGACTCCAAGAGAAGAATGCATGGTCCTCCAAAGAAGGGGAGGGGTACAAGAACCCATGAGCAAATTGGGAGCACTGGGGAGGGGAGAGAGGAGGGAGGTGGGAAGGAGAGAGGGGGGAGAAGGGGAGAGGGGAGAAGAACAGAAGGGATCAGGAGGACTGAGACAGGGGAGGAATATAGGAGGACAAATAAGGAGATGACTTGATAGAGGGAGACAGTATAGGTTTGGAGTGAGGTCTGGCACTGGGGAAATGTTCGGGGATTCACAGGGATGGGCCCAACTAAGAATCTAGGCAGTGGTGGAGAGGCTGACTTTGATGTACTTCCCCTATAATGAGGTTGCCATTCCTAGAGCCTTCATCCAGTAGCTGATCAAAACAGAAACAGGCACCCACAGCTAAACACTGAGCCATACTCCTGGAATCCAGTTGTGGAGAGGAAGGAGGGATGAGCAAAGGAGCTAAGACCAGACCATGCTGGAGAAACCTGCAGAACCAGCTGACCTGACCTAGTGAGAGCACAGGGACCCCAGTCATAAAGCTGGGGAAACAGCATTGGACTGAAACAAGCCCTCTGAATGTGTGTGCCAGCTAGGAGGACAAGAGACTCGATGGGACCTCTAACAGTGGAGCCAGTGTTTATCCCCAGTGCACAAATGGACTTTGGGAGCCCATTCCCTATGAAGTGATACTATTGCAGCCTAGATACAAGAAAGAGGGCCTAGGCCCTCCCCCAAATGATGTGAAGGACTTTGATGATTCCCTACAGAGGACCTCACTATCCTTGGGGAGTGGGGGGCACATTAGTGGGTCAGTGAGGAGCATGGGAGGATGGGAGGGTGAGGGAATGGAGGGATTGATATGTAAAATAAGATTGTTTCTAAAAACAACTAAATTTCCAGCTCTGCTTTGATTCATCCCTGCAAAGGCAGTTGAGATGGAGAAATCAAAAAGGCCACTTACACTAAAGGCAAAATAACAAGCTGCAGCCAAGGGACACATGAGCTGTTTGTAAACAGCGGCATAAATGTCATCATCAATTATTCATCATTCAACAAACTACTGAGTAACCTCGTGCAGACTCATTTAATTCTTCCATGAGATTCAGCCAACAAGGAAAGAAAGAGCAAGTTTCGGGTTAAAAACTTGAGACAAGAAGGCTCAATACCAAATTGGCAAGCCATGGCCTCCAGGTCAAATTCAGGCTGCTGCCTAGTTCTGTAAATTAACCTTCACTGGCATGCATTCATTTCTTCACATATTACCTACAGCTACTTTAATGCTACCCAACAGATCTGAGTGGCTGTTACTGAGACTACATTGCTTGCAATGCTCAAAATACTTGTTTATTGCTTTAGTTGTTATTGTCCAGTAAGGTTGTGCTAAGTCTGAGGTGACAATGGGCTTGTAGAAGCTTTGCTCCTCCTCATCCTCAGGCTATGGGCAACTCACATTGTTCTCTTTTTCTTTAGATCAAATCAGCAACCAGTGGCTAGGGAGAGCTAGGGAAGGAGCAAAGTAAGGCTCCTTCCACAGATTTCCTTCCACCCTGCCAGGTTTTCTCATTTCAAATGAACTGTCTCTGCTGAGCTTATTTTTTGTGTGTGAATAATTTTTGCTGGAACTCAAAAATGGCTTAGAACAATGTATTGGACCTCATTAGAACATGCTCACATGATCTATACAAATCACTTGGACAAACCTTAACCTTCAATTTCAAAAGCCTGGAAGAACAAACCAAATTGTTCCACAGACTTGGAAATTAGCTTTATAACCTAACATCAGAACTGAAAAAAGGATCTGGTCTGTGGCCCTAAAGGACACAACCTCACCCTGTCCTTGGCTCTACTGTGCTCAGAACAGGTTCATTGTGCTCATTAGCTCTAATCCTCACAAATCACAGCCAGGAGGCTCGAACTCAATTGCCAGTGCTGGGAACATGGGACTACACCAAAGGCAGCAGGCATAGTCCTCTTCTCTCTAGTTCAGAAAGAATACAGTGTAGCATGACCTTTTCCCTATGCTGACAGGCTTTGTGCATAAAATAGAGAGTTGCAGTAGTAGGGGGGTGTATACTGAAAATTAGCGTTATTTGCTAACGACCTAAAACAGAAAACTGGATAAATAAGTTGTCTGCTAAGATGAGGTCAGCCACTAAGGACTTCTCTAGTCCTGGATCTAAAACTAGAATGACCTTATTTTATGATGGTCATAGGGCCAGAGGATGCCTTCCTTCCTCATCACAATTCAGCAATAATTAGGTTTACTCCAGTACTCTAACAGTGGATGCAAATATTGGTCTTGAGCAAAAGAATAAATAATTTTAATGAATTCATCCACTTATGAAAATTACCCAGACAAACAAGAAAATAAGAAAGAAATCCTAGGTAAAATGAGCCAAGCACAGAAAGACAAGAATTCTATCATCTTCCTTATATACAGACTCTAACAAAGTTCATCTCCTAGAAACACAGAATAGAAAGATTGCTGTTTAAAGCTGGGGAGGAGGTGGAAAAACAGACTTTGATCAGAGAATCCGAAGGCTCCATTATGCTAGAGGAGTAGCTGGTGCATTGTATGGTGATGGCAGTTAACAGATTTTTCAAAATTGCTAAAAGAATAGATTTGGGAATGGATGTAAATATAGAAGAACAACAGGAGAAGATAAAGGGGACTAACAGAGTATAAATAATCTGACAGGAAAATAGGAAAAGGGGGCCTCTTTCGGGAGGGGTTAAGGAGGTAAATACAGAAAAAGGAGGGTAAAAACAATGAGGGTATCTTAAAAAATCATAAGGAGTCATACTATTAACTACTTATCATTTTAAAAAGACCTATAATACATCTGTGTATAATATGCATATATATTTTAAATGACCTTTTCTTGTTTGGGCTAACAATGCTCCCTCCAAAAGCCAAAGACCACCTAAGAAAACCTCCAATACCTGACATAATAATCCTTCTTTTGAGTTGTTGGTCAGGGATGTCCAAGAGAATTCCAAAACATGCATCATATTGCTATTTCCCTCAATTGCTTCCCAGAGATAGAAGGTAAGCTCCTGTTGCTGAAGATACCATGCACTTCAGAATCAGGGCCCAGAGGCCCCTAAGACGGAACTAACATGAATGCCTCCTCCCAGGGAGCTAGCTTTTATTGTACCAAAAGGCAACATGCAAGCTTCCAAAGGATGAAAACAATCAGCAGTCCTACCCATCTATGACACCTATGAACCACAACAAGGACCAGCATGGCAAGATAACCTTAAGGTTACAGTAGTGGCATGAATGCCTTGGAAGTAACCAACGTCTCTCTAATTGTACTTCAGACCTGCTCAATAAGACAAAAGCCATGCCTGGTACCAGAAACCTAGCCAACTACCCAGGACTATTAAGCCGTGGTTATTGTAGGAGAAACCATAGCTGCTATATTACTAAGGCAACATAATTAACTAACAATCTAAACATCTGTCCTTACATCCACAGATAAGTGTAGTTCACAGCCCTCATCAAGGAAATTTCTCTTTGCAACAAATGGAAACAATTAGAGAAAACCAGAACCAATTAAAATGCAGAGCTATGAATCACACTCCCAATGAATATATCCATAAAACATTCCCTGCACCAAAAACTTATGGAATATTGTGGGAGAGAGGATGGATAGATTGTAAAAGCCAGAGGATCAGGGAATTTGTTGTGAGATAATGTCTCCTAGTAACGTCAGAAGCTACACTCATAAAATCTCACCAACATGACTGTCTAAACCTAAGCTGAACAAGGACAACACCAATATACATGCCAAAGTGAGCAGGGGAAGAAAGCCATGGGACTTTAGCCCTACACAAAAACCTACAGGCAACTGAGGAATGCTGAGAGCAGGAGAAATAGTCTCCACCAGGGAAAAGCACAACAATTGGTTATCCAATACCAAATGGGCAGCCCTGAAAATATACATACACGTAACATTATACAGACTGAGTTAGAAACAGGAAAGGGAGAAAGGAAATACTGTAATTAAATTATAATCTCAAAAAGAAAATAATATGATTAGGAAAAGAATAGATATTTAGTGTTCTCAACTCAAAAATATAAGGTGGCAGAATGCTGTATATGGTAATTAACTTGACTGATTCTTTATATAATGTATACATAAATCAAAATCACATTATACCCCATACATATAATTATTTTAATTATAAATAAATAAAACATTTAAACAATTTTAATGACATTCACTGAGCAACTGTCAAAGGGAGATGGTAAACTTAGTTCATAATTCTCTAACATAATTAAGATGAACATAAAGAGATGGAAAGAATGCAGAATGTAAATCAATCTTTCCAGTGACAGTACTAACAAACCCTGTCCTTTCTGTGTGGTCCTGCTCCTCCTCATACCAAGAGATGGAGTCTTTTTCAACTTCTTTTGACCAAGAGGATGTAGCACAAGAAATAGTCTGAGACTTCTGAGCCCAGACATTAAGAGGACTCGCAGTATATCCGTCCTCCTTTCTGCTCCCTTAGCTACCCTGTGGAGAAAGCCATAAGGAACAATGAGACATGTGTGTGAAGTTGCCCCAATGGACTTCTATCTGCAACTGTCATCTGACTTCAGCTACATGAGAGACTCCATAGAGACCAATAGAAGAGCCACCCAGCTGAGCCCAGCCAACAGACTTGAAAGAGGTAATGCAATATCTGTTCTAAGTCATTGATCTTTGACATGGTTTGCTATGGAGCAAGCAAATAATAGTCAAGACAGACAACTGCAGTAGTTGAATTGTACCATATTAAGGGATACTCTATTCCCCTTCATCATTAACCCACTCATAACCAAAATGCCAACTTTTTAAAATAAGGAATTAATCCATCCACAAATATGCATCTTACAAAAAAAGGAATATCATCCATTTGAAACATTAAGAATGAGAATACTTAAAGTCAATATAAAATCTATTTTGGCAATCTATTTGTCAGTGCCCTTGTCCTAGCATGGTTTTCTGTGACTTTCTGATTCTAAATCTAACTTCTGGCCTAAGTCCCTTCACTCATTCTTCTTTTGCTATCAGGCTGTTTCTCCCTTTCATATGTGAGTTTCTGTCAGAAATGGATTTGCTGTCACACCCTCAGTCTGCCTTTACCCAGCTATACTGGAGTCTAGAAAATGACAACTCAGAAGACAGGTTAAATACAATTTCTCTCTCTTCACCCATTTTCCACTATCTGCCTGCCTGGCCCATGGGTTATTAATGGAACTGACATTCCTGTACAACTGACTGAGCAGGACCAGCAGCCAGATAACAAGGGAGCAGCTGACAGCGGTAGGCACAGCCCTAGAGATAGCAGATAAGCAGACGGCATGGCTATTAGTTTCATTCTGGGATAAAAGGAAGGAACCCCACAAAATCTATAGGAAAACTCAAAGTGTTTCTAATGACTCGTTCCCCATGAATTAAAACCCAGAACACCAAACCTGGTTCTTGTTAGTAAACCCAACCAAACTTAACATGTATTTTTAAACCCTCACAACCTCAGTTTGAATCTGGGTCAGTACAAAAATGTTTTAAAACTTCAAATTCCCTTGCCCGTGTGATGAATAAAAGTTACAATATTCTACTTAATTCTCAAAAATGTAGCCCTCGGCTTTGAACCTCTACAATTATACCTAAGGCAATTATAGCATTTCTCAATCGATTCAAAGTTCTACAACCAAATAGTTCCTCAATACAAAATAATCTCCAGCATACACTGAACACTAAACACATGCACCATACACATTTAAACTATTGGTGCTTGCTTATCTGATGTTGTTAAAATTTTAAGTATTTATTATTCCACGTTTCATCTCTTAATAGTACCATTGCTCTACATATCTCAACACTTCAGATAAGATCACTACCATTTTGTTGTTGTTGTTGTTGTTTTCCCTGTGCTAGTGATGAAAACCAGAGTCTTGTTCAAGTTGGGCAAGTACTCTCCTACAGAGACACACCATAAGGCTAACACTAGGAATCTTTTTTTTTAATATATGGCACAATCATATACTAGGTAATACTTATTTACAGTCTCATGTGCAAGCGTTCTGTGGGGGGTGTATATGTATGTGGGAGAAGGTTCATGCATGAATATGTGTGAGTGTATATGTCCATGTGTACACCTGTGGCAGCCAGAAGAAGATGTTGGGAATCTTCCTCTACTGCTTTCTGCCATACTGCCTTGACCAGGACATTCAATAAATCAAAAGCTCACTGTTGGAAGTAGGCTAGCTAGTCAATAAGTTACCTGTTTCTGACTGTCTCTACTGCACAATGCTGGGGTTACAGGCACATGGAGCCTGAACTCAGGTCCTCACGCAGGCACAAGTTCTGTTGCCAAAGGAGCTACCTCCTCAGCTCCTTATTTATACTCTTTCTTAAAAGATGTATTTATTTTTATTTTATGTGTATGAGTGTTTGTATACCTTGTGCCTAAGAATGTCAGAAGGAGATATCAGAACCCCTGGAACAAGAGTTACAGACAGTTGTAAGCTGCCATGAGGGTGGTGAGAAGTGACCCTGCCTCTTCTGCAAAAGCAACAAATGCTCTTAGCTGCTGAGTCATCTCTCCAGTCTCCTTATTTATATTCTTAACAATCAATATTAAGACTGTAATATTACAAAAAGAAAGAAGGAAAATGTGAGTTTCAAAATCCCCTGACTATGTGTACTCTTTGACATAATCGTGCCCCATACAAAAGGATAATTCAAGTCACCTTCTATTGTTTTGTAAATTTCCATATTATTGAAGTTCTGAACTTCCAGTTAGAACAGATGTTTCATCACCACCCCCGAAAAATAATCAAAATATTGTTCATTACCAAAGAATTGATTAACACACTGATTTAATAGAAGTCAGACATTAAGGAGGGTATCTTGCCATGCCAGGAAACAAAAGACATAGTCTAAAACATTTGGGGTCACATCAAAATTCCCTAAAGGAAGAATCATAAGTTGACTCTGATGAAACAATGTGAACTTCAAAAGGAATTGTAATAAATTTAAACATATCAAATGCATTTTTTAAAATCTTGTGTTTATAATAATGCTGGAGAGAAAGTGCTTTGATATCTCTGTAAGTTTCCAGGGCACAACTTGTAAAAATTAAGAACAGAAAATACAGAACTTCATGCAACTTTTTCTGTATAAGCTGCACGTCCAGCTAATCAAGTGATTAACAAAGGAGGGGAAAAAACCTTTTTAGAGAAATATTCTAGCTAATAAATGCAGAGTAATACAATTTAAAAGTCACCAGTTGCAAAGCTTAACAGAATCTCATATCTAGAAATATTTTCAATACCCCACTTAAATAACTGTCGGTGATTTTCCATGTTACTCTACATAAGTTTGGAAAGTGGTGATACCTTGAGCTGAGGTATGGTTCAGTTGGTTATGTGCTTGCTGAGCAAAAATGAAGAACTGAGTTTAAAAATCTAGAACCCACACAAAAGCCAAACATGGGGATACATACCTAAAATCCCAGCGCTAAAGTGGTTAAAGACAGAAAGGTACAAAGGGGCTCACTGGCCAGCCAGTCTAGCCAAATTGGTAAGTTCCATGTTCAATGAAACACAGAATTTAAAAAAAAATAATGTGATGCTTGGCGGTGGTGGTGCAAGCCTTTAATCCCAGTACTCAGGAGGCAGAGGCAGGTGGATCTCTGTGAGTTCAAGACCAGCCTGGTCTATAAGAGCTAGTTCCAGGGCAGCCTCCAAAGCCACAGAGAAACCCTGTCTTGAAAAACCAAAAAAAAAAAAAAAAAGTGACAAACTATTGAGGAAAGTACCCAACATTGACCTCTGGTCCTCATAGGCAGAGATACAATTATGATGCCTTTATCTCTATCATAGAGACCTTGTTTAAAAATAGTAACAATCAGACCAGGCAAGGGTGGCACATGCCTTTAATCCCAGAACTTGGAAGGCAGGAGGAAGGCAGATCTCTGTGAGTTCGAGGCCAGCCTGGTCTACAAAGCTACACAGAGAAACCCTGTCTAATAAAAAAAAGTAACAACCAAAGAAAAAGACCCCATCTACTCCTTGAGCCTAGACACAAGCGGGTGGGCCTAGGCCTATCCCAAAGAATATGACAGACTCTGAAGACCCCCCTATGGAAGGCCTCACCCTCCCTGGGGAGCATAAAGGGTATGGGATAGGTAGGGTGTTAGTTGGGGGGGACAGGGGAGGTGGGGAGAGAGAGGGAACTGGGATTGACATGTAAAATAATCTTGTTTCTAATTTAAATAAAAAAGGAGAGAAAAAAATAAAAAGAAATGTGACTAAAATAAGAAAGAAAAAGATCCTATCAATTTGAGAGTGTTGTGGGGAGACATGAAACGGGTTAGAGGGAGGAAAGGGAAGGAGGAAAGTGATGAAATTATATTTTAATTAAAATGTATAAAACAGGTCCCAAGGTGATTCTAATGGCATAATCAAGACGAAGAATCACCATAAGAGGAACAGGGTTGATAAGAATATTAAAATGAAAGGATTAGGCTGACAATTTTCAAACCAAGGGATTACCCTTGAGATAGAATTTAAGACAACATGGCGTCATTTGCTTCTTGAAGGGAAGCATCCAGTTCTGACCATGGAGTCTTCTTGTCAAAAAAAATAATTTCAATCTAATCAAAGCTCAACATTTCCTCCAATTTATAGAAAATCCAAAGCAAGGAAGAACATCCTAGAAGAAACCAAGATTGTTAAAAATCCTGCCAAGTAACCTAATTTCTTTAGTAAGTAAATTAATTTCATAATTAATTTCATTTGCAAGGGCAAGGATAGAATTCCAGGGCAGCCTTGGCTACATAGCAAGTTCAAGTCCAGCCTTCTCTACAAACCAGAAAAAGAAAATTAATTCTAAGGTTAAAGAAATATGCAAAATGCACTTATTATCACACGATAGTAGATATTCAACTATAATCTACTTCAGAGACATTTTAACTCACATAGACAAATATTAACATAATATAGACTTCCATGTGATACTCTTTGGTAAAGATTACATTGTAATAGGAAAATACAATATAAATATGTCCCTATTAGTTACAATATGTGGACACTGTATACTGATTGGTACCAATTGTTTAAAAACTTGTCAACTATTTTTATGATAATTACAGAAAATTTCAGGCAGACAAGACACTAATAAATGAGGAATTATTGGTAATATTATTGCTTATAATAATGGAATTATGGTTAGTTTTCAAACTTCTGTATCTATTGGAAACACATTAAAATATTTTGAAATATTTATTAAGTTATAGTACATATTGAAATACAGTAAAAAATGATGTCTGAGATGGAATTAGCTTTAAAATTTACAGTCATAAACACAGATGAGGGTAGGGTCTAGTTGAAGTTAGAGTGGCAAAATATTACCAACTGTTAAATTTCAGTGACAAGGACATACGAGATTTCTATGAACATTCTTGTGTAGTATATTTAAATGTTCATTAAAATAACATGTTTATAAAGAATGAAAAACCTATAAACATTTGTCTTTTCCTTGAGTCTCCATTTTGGTACCAGAATGATAGATTAGAAAGTCAAGGAAGGTACTAAATAGAGGGTAACTGGATAACAGCAAAACATTGCTCAATGTCTCCTGAATTCTCACAGGAAAAAGGTAGAAAATACAGATGATAGCTCTAGGGGTTAGGCAGAAGCATTAACAGCTGAACTGAAAATCTCTTGGTTAAAATACTGAATAGCTCCTATCATAAAACCTACCACAGAGTATTTCTCCAAGACTTATTTTCACTACCGTTGATGGAACCCATGGTCTCACGCATGCTGTGCAAGCATTCTACCATGAAGCAATGTTACTAGCCCTCATTTACTTTGAGACAGAGTCTTAACTATATATTCCAGGGTGGGCTTGAACTTGCCATACTCCTAAGCAACTATGATTACATACATAAGACAGAAGGCCTGTCCTTGAACTAGAAGGGAGTACCTAAAGCATGAACAAATGGGGTTGATTCCAATTACATTTTGTGATCATATCCATTGTAACTCAGAAAACCAATATAACAAAAATGCATATTTAGCAAATTATTAATAATATAGAAACAGAACTTGTAGTTGATACACTTGGTGATAAACTTGAGATTTTTAAAGACCATATTCTAAAGAATAATTCTTGGAGCTGGGAATGGTTGTGCATGCCTGTGATACCAGCACTTTGGAGGCAGAGGAAAAAGGGATCAAGAATTCCAGGGCAGCCTTGGCTACATAGCAAGTTCAAGTCCAGCCTTCTCTACAAACCAGAAAAAGAAAATTAATTCTAAGGTTAAAGAAATATGCAAAATGCACTTATTATCACACGATAGTAGATATTCAACTATAATCTACTTCAGAGACATTTTAACTCACATAGACAAATATTAACATAATATAGACTTCCATGTGATACTCTTTGGTAAAGATTACAGTGTAATAGGAAAATACAATATAAATGTTAGGAAAAAAATGAATCAAATCTCCATATACAACCTTGTCCAAGAATGTCTTTTAAAGTCTACATATAGAGGAGAAATCAAAGTAATATAGCAAGAAGTTAGCAATGGTTATGCTTGAGTAATGACAAAGTGATGATTTTTTTATTGTTCTATACTTCACTTATGATATTTTCTTTAATAAGAATAAATTTTCATGAAAATATAATGCATATGAAGATCTGGAAATTATTTTAAAAGCTAGAACTATGAGCAAAACAACAAAATAGATTTTATTAAGAATAAAATGTGAAATTCTGTGAGAAAGGATTTTTTTTAATGCCAAGTATAGGAGCAACAGAGCTTAACAACAGTTCCTGTGAGATTACTTTTTTAAAGACCAAGAAATTAACTGACTGCAAATTTGCTATAAGCCAACCCTGACATGCATGGCTGAAAGAAAAAGATAGCCATAATATCAACTTCAGCTTCCTTAATATAATTTGTATGTAAAACAAAGGCGGCAATAATATCCCCATTGTGCTGGATGAGTTGGACTCTATATAGAATTATGGAGCTCAGCCTTGAACTTGAGCTTTAAAAAAAAGCATTGAAAACTGGAGCATAGCCAGCAGCACCAGGAATCAGAAACATAGTCTAGAGCACCAGTATACACACTCTGGTCTGCACACTCTGGTTACATTAGAATCACCTGGAGGGATGACTGCATTGTAGAGTCCTGCATCCCTTCTCAGAGTTTCATTCCATAGATCTGATGTAGGACTATGAATCTGCATTTCTAGCTAGTGTCTAGATAATACCAATGCTTCTGGTTTGAAGACCATGCTTAGAGATGCACTTCTATTAGGATAAAGGGGGGCTGTGAAACAAAACTTCCAGGAATGGAGTCCCAACTTTTCCAACAGCCAGCTCAGAGACCATGGAGAAGCATATTTCATCTGTATAAAGAAATGACTGTACCTTCCTTGTGGTAGTAGTATGATATCAATGTGGTATTTATAAAATAGTTTGAGCCTACAGGTTGGCATATGGTAATGTTGTCAATTTTATGTGAGGAACACAATATTTGCTTCATCTACACAGAAAAATATTGCTGAATCTTCAGAAATTAGGAGGGCTTCTCTGTAGAAAACTTGATCTGCAGCCGGGCATTAATGGCACACGCCTTTAATTCCAGCACTTGAAGGCAGAGGTAGGCGGATCTCTGTGAGTTCAAGGCCAGCCTGGTCTCCAGAGCGAGTGCCAGGATAGGCTCCAAAGCTACACAGAGAAACCCTGTCTCGAAAAAACAAAAAAAAAGAAAAAGAAAAAAGAAAAGAAAACTTGATCTGCATAGTTTCTAAACACCAATGTGGAATCAAGGGACAGAGAGATCAACAAGGAGCCTTCAGATCTCTATCTAGAACATGAAGCAGATAGAGCATCATAGAATGGGTGGACTGGGTGGGTTTTGAGTGTGCCAACCCACTGATGTACTTAACTATGGGAGGTGGTAGAAAGGGGGCCTACGGGGTATAAAGAACTCCATAAACTTCATTCTGTTCTATTAACTCATCTGTGGTGGAAGGAAATTGCCACCTGTGATCATCCAGTCCCCATCAGCATTGACATGATCTGAGGCTTCATCAGAAATGCTGATTCCCAGCATGACCTTACTCCCATTGAACCAGATTCTCTTGGGGTAGGGCTGCATGGTGCTCCAATGAGCCTTCCTGGTGGTGCTGATATACACTCAAGTACAAGATGTTAAATGACCTAGGTATGTGTAAACTTTGAAACAGCATTGTTATCTATGATATTCAGTTGAGAACCACACAATTCTCTCTCTCTCTCTCTCTCTCTCTCTCTCTCTCTCTCTCTCTCTCTCATATTTAAGTAAATATATGATTCTTTTTTGTTGGCCTACATTCATAACTACCCTTGGCCATGGGTTGGCCATGCCTGAAAGCACCCCCAAACAGCATTTTCATGAGGCTCTGGATTATAATCACTCCCATAAGCTATCACAGGAATATATCAAATTCCTACTTACACTATATATATACATATATATATTTATATATGTGTGTATTTATGTATTATATATATATACACAGACATACATACATATATACGTACATATTGCACAAAGATAATAGTGGAGGAATCTGGAGAGATGACTCAGCAATTAAGAGCACTGTTGCTCCTGCAGAGGACCTGGGCTCAGTTTCCAGCATCCACATGGCAGCTCAGAAGCATCATAACATCAAATTCAGGGGATGTGATGCCCTTGTCTGGCCTCTGAGGTTACCAGACAAACAAATGGTGCACATGCATTCATGCAAGCAAACATTCATATGCATAAAATTAAAATTGTTTGCTTTTGACTTTCATATTTTTGTTTGTTGAGAAAGAGAAAACATGACATTGGGTAGATATGGAGGTAAAGAGGATTTGGGAGAAGTTGGGGGAGGGAAAAGAACATGATCAAAATATATTGTATAAAAAATAAACCTTTAAAAACATAAATAATAGATTGGTTTAAAATCATAAAATCTAAAGCCCAGAGTAAAGCAATCACCTCCTTTAGAACAGCGAGTTCTTCAGTAACTAAGCTCTGAGGTAGGTAATGATCTCACAGTTTACAGATGTGGAAACTGAGGAGGGACTAGGAGACATTAAACCATCTCCAAAAAGCCATGTAGCTCCTACAAGGTAAAAAAAATGGCTTAGAATACAGTCAGCATTCCATACACCTAACCTCCACAGTGTCCTTCCTGTGGACAGCAGTGAGGCAAAGAGATATAAGGAAGACAAACACTGCCTTGGCCTCTATGTCTGGGGGATGGAGACTGGAAGCTACATAGACAAAAGTGGAGAGACGGTGGTGGCAAACTCATCATGGTGAGTACTAGAAGCCAAAGAAGAGCAGGAAGCCAGAACAAGGACATAGCATGCAAGCTCTTTGAGTAGATTCAAGAAGCAGGGTGACTGTATTCTTGAACAGTCTTCAAATACAACTGGAACCTGTAATAAGGAGAGATATAAGACACTGCTGAAAGCTTTTCCTCTCCTCTCCAAACCTATTCCAAAGGAAACGGTGTGCAGGAGTAAAGTCACCAAGGAAGAGGAGCTGTTGGGAGCACTTGGTCCAAGTAACTAGTGAGGAGCTCAGAAGAAGCCTTGCCCAAGGGCTAACAAGGTCATGTGCACTCATTGGGTCTGAGGATAGGACAGAGGAAGAGAGGAAGGGACAGAGTGAGCATCCCAAGGCCAGCATGTCTCTGCTCCTTAAAGCTTCCCCTCCTGGGCTCCCAAGGCCACATTACAACTGTCTACATTAAAATAACTTTCCCAAGCTGGGCGTTGGTGGCCCACACCTTTAATCCCAGCACTCGGGAGGCAGAGGCAGGTGGATCTCTGTGAGTTCGAGATCAGCCTGGTCTACAAGAGCTAATTCCAGGACAGCCTTCAAAGCCACAGAGAAACCCTGTCTCAAATAAAATTAATTAATTAATTAATTAATTAACTTTCCCCAACTAGCACAGCATCCATAGCACCTCTGTGTCATCCTGGGTATAGAAAGGCATCTGCAAGAGAGAGACCACAGCTGATCACCCCCTTTCCCAAATCTGCAGCTCCCAGCCCAGTACTTGGCACATCTGGCAAATGCTTGTGGGATTGAGTTTGCTGAGAGAATTCATGCATCCAGAGCCAATGAAATGCACTATTCCCTTAAAGGCAGGAAGGCATGAGAAGAGGACTTAACCCAGAGGCTGTGTCCTCATTAGTGGTCTCCTTAGGGGTAGAGCCAGAGACTTCGATTAAAGCACATTGTGTTTGCATGGGAGGCAGGGGATCAAAGAAACATGGCCGGGTGGGGGGGGGGGCTTCTTCAGAAGTGACAGAGGAGAGGAAGGCAGCCACCAAAGGGCATTCTTGCCCGGAAGCTCAAGCCCTCTGGGAAAGCCCCCAGGAACTTGTATAAACCTGTGAGAGGCAGGAGGGAGCAGGGGCAGATACTGGTCACCTTCCATCAATTGTTGGCTCGGGGACAGTGAGGAGGGACAGGATGGTGAGTCTCCTGAATGCTGTACTACTCACAATAGGTTCCTGTGGGACAAGAGAGCCCATGGGCAGAATGCAGGGGCCTGCAATTAGAAGAAGTCAGACGGGTATGCAGAGTAGTCAGGACACAGGGGTGGGTGGGGAGGAGTTTCAAAAACTTCATAAGCATCAGAATCAGAGGATTCTAATGCTCACCCCACCATTTATCTTCTTAAGGTATGTGTGTGAAAATGTGCCTGCTTAACAAGCTCATAGGTGCCTCACATCTGAAGGCACAACTCCAGAACCATGGGCTCAGACGGGGAGCAGCCAGGATCCTAACAGGTCAGTAGAGACTGCACGGCTGTGCAAACTGCAATGCCTGGGATTGGCAGAGTTTACTGACAAAGGCAAAGAGGTGAGGTACACACTGCTTTGCTCTCTGCAGTGGAAATCTTCCTACCTCTCTCAAAGCCTGTGCGTGGGAGTCGCATGCTTGAGGAGTTGGGAACACGCAGCCAACTTCTCTGCACCTGCTGTGGCCAAGGCCATGGCTACTCCCTCACGCCACCCTCAGGACACTGCCTCCCGGTGAGTCCTGTGCTGGTATTGTTTTCTCTGGGTACGGTCTGACAAGCTGAGACCCCAGGTGCAAAGAGAACAAGGAAACAGTTCAGAGGTGATGCAGCATTGAGCTACATAATTAATTCATCTGGGGAGCAAGCCTTAGCCGCTCTCAGGAAGCTGCTCCTCATATCTGACTCAGAACTGGCCAGGGAGGCCAAAGGCAGCCTGAGTCCCTTTCAGCCTAGCCTCGGAACCATTCCATAGTGACCTTGAGGGACTCCTCCTCAGCCCTGGACAAGGTAAATCCTCCAGAAGACACCCAAATCATTCAATTATCACCGTATACCTATTCAAAGACTATATTAACCTGAAAAGCAGCAGGCCTCCTTGTCCTTTGCTGAAAAAAGAAAAAGAGGCTATGAATTTGAAAGAGATTGAGGAGGACTATATTGGGAGGGTTTGGAGGGAGGAAAGGGAGGAGGAAATGATGTAATTATATTATAATCTCAAAAAGATAAAAGAAAATTTTTAAAGAGCACATGCTTGTGGGAACACAGACTCCTAAATAAAAATTGGTGCTTATTTCCAGATATTAAATTTCCACTTGAAATCAACACAGTGAGTTTCAAAAGACAAAAGTACCCATGACCTCTCTCCAGAGAGGAGAGGAAAAAGGCAGGGAGACAGAGATAACAAATTTACCCTTCAAGGAAGCAGAGGCACCCTCATTTATCTTTTCCAGTGATCACCCCTAGCAAAGAGGACAAAGCCCACCCCCACACTTCCATTTTGAGACAGGGTCACTGGCACAAAAGCCAAGAGATTAGGCCTTCCAACCACTGTAAGTGCCTGAATTTCCCTACCAATCAGTCTGGGAGGTTGGTCACAGAGGAAAGCTGAGGTCAACACCACTTAGGAGTCACTTTAATTAGCTGCAGTCCTGAGATTCATGGTGAGAGAAAGAAAAGCTTTAGGCCCCTCACAAATCAGAACATTTTTTTCAGTTTTCCCAATGGGTAGCCAAGTGACTCAGCATCGGCCCAGTGTGGGCAGTATTATTGATGAGAAATCTTCCGCCTGGGTGATATACTGCATACAACACATGCCCAAAGAACAGTGCCAAGTCATACCAGGGAGAGAAGGCGAATTATTCACCTCCACTTCAGATGCAGACAAATCCTGTCTTTATGCAGGGGCTACTCCATATCAGAAAGACAAAGCCCAGAGATGAGCAGAGATTTCCATCTAAGTTGCAAGGAATTATCAGGCAGAGTCTCTTCTTTCTTGTTGACTATTAAAAAGGCAATCAAGTTGAGGAAAGCAGAAGAAAAAAAAGGGGGGGAGAAAAATATATTATTTCAAAAACAGCCCCAGAGTGAAAAGCAGCAAGCACAAAAGCCTGCAGCTTCTGCCTTCTTTGTTAGTACCGTGAGCTCCACCTAGAGGTCATTTCTAGAATGGCAAGTTAGTTCAACTTAGGAAAAGAAAAATCTGTTTCCTGGGGTTCAGGGCTGGTACTGAATGGGAGAACTGCTGGATAGCCTTGGACAACACCCCGTTTCTTGTCTCACATTACTAGAACTTCTCTGAGCCTAGAGATGCAAGATCCCCTCGGGGAACCTAATGAGATCCAGAAGGACAATTGCCTTTGATGTTTGTGCCTGTCAGGCTGCTTGCTACTGGAGTTCCTGGCAGATTGAACTCAGCTCAAAGAAAGCAGAGTGTTCAAAGAATACTTTTAGAAGGGGAAAAGTGACAGTTCTGGTTGAAATAAAATAAAATCCTGGTGAGAAATTCAGAGGGCCAACAGGACCGTGTCTAATATTAGACAGACGGAGAATAGTTTACTTCAAGAACGACTCATGGACCACTTGCTTAGAAGACCCAACTACAAGACAGTCTTTCCCTAACTGAACACCAACAAGTACTCCGAAGTGATCTTAATTTCTATTTCTGAAAAGCTGACTACAAGCTCCCAAATATTCATAACTTGTTCATTCATATGCTTTCTCTCTCCCCCCCCTCTATCCCTCCCTCCTTCCATTTCTCTCCCTCTCTGTTCACACCAGTCATCCTTCGAAAATTGATACTTTAGGACTCCAGGCTACAACAAAGGGCACCTGATACACCGAGCATCCAACTGTCCACTACAAGATACATCCTGCCCCACACATCACAAGCTCTCTCTGCAAATAAACCAAGCCTTCAAGAAACAACGATGTGTTGATGCCAAAAGTTTCATCTACCATATGGAGAGTGGCCCCCCACAGCCCATGTGTTCCTGCCTCCTCCAGCCTATGCCATACATGACCTAAAACAGCTTTGACAGATCTTGCAGGGAGAAAAAGAAGCAAAATTACCCTGTGTGTTCTTCCACTTCAACAAGGGGACTTGGTATTAGAGCATTCCTACAGTGAGAATATCGTTGTTTCTTGACCATAAGGCAAAAACACTAGCGCTAGTGATGAATCAAAGCAGTGAACGTAATGATAATCGTCAGGCGGGGCGGGTTGGCTAAAATCACAAACTCACAGACCTCTGGCTTGACACACTAAAGCAGCCATTACTAATGAAGGGCCTAGCACAATCTTGCATGTCGATGTCCCACTGGCAACTGCTCTCATCGGGAAGGTTTCAAAACCACCTCTAAAAAGAAGAAAGGTTCCCAACTTCAGAGCCTCCCAGCTACAGAGTGGCATCCGTAGGCAGTGCAGCAAGAGTGCGCCCTGGCCCTGCCAATTTGAGCTCCAGCTCCAGAAGAATATCTCCAATTCAAGATGGACCCCTTCATTATTTGTATACAGCACAGCTGTTCAGAATTTCCCTGTCTATTCCTTTATCTTGTTGCACATCATCAGAGAATTTTACCAAGCTTCACAAGTATCCATTTGTGACAGGACCTATTTTTTTCTATTACTCCACAATGGTCCATCACTCATATTTGACTGATATGCATGCTCTTTGGGCCATTTGTGGGACATGATAGGCTAGGAAGTACATGTGCTTTACTGCAGGAAAAGACTTGCCTCAGGTCATTTGCACACATCATGCACAAATGGAGAAGACACATGGACTATATGGGGTTTTCTGCTCTGCAACTTGAGGGCCCTTCTGCCAGCTGCTTCCCATGGCTCCCCACTGCTCTACATTCTGCCATATCCAATGATGGTTTATAGCAAAATTCACTAGGCAGTAAGCCATGTGGCTCTTAAAGACAGCAATTAAGAGCAAAAGCAAGGCTGAATTACACGGCATTTGAAAATGCAGTTTGAGAAAGAACAAGTCAGATCTTATTTTCTGTTACCTCCTGGTGATGAAATCTATGTGTTCATCCAAAAGCACACACCTACCTCTGGGGTCATTTGGAGCCAACAGCTCAGTCAATAAAAAAAATCAACTGCACAGTCAATGTCAAGCTTGAAAATCCATTAAACAAAAAGTCAGTTGTTTTTTTTTTTCTTCCATCAAAGGAAATCCTTACCTTTTCTTGAGCTTTCCTTTTTGTTCCTGCATCCATCCAATCATTTTCTTTCTCCAGCATGTCAATAAAGGCCCAGCGAACACCTTCAATCAATTCTTCCATCTATAAGAAAATACCCCAAAAAAGCAACGTCAAAGCCAGAAACTTCAGACAAGGTTCCCTCAACCTAAATCAGGTTGCAAGAAAACTACTTCAAGGTTCAAAATTGGGAGGGGGCCTTTCATTTTTAGTCCATGCTTTGTCATTTGGGGGGAGCATCTGTGAATGGAAAATCCACCAGAAGCTATCACTTGTCAATCACTTACCTGTACATCGCTATGAAATGGGTCTGTCCTTATCAAGATATCAACCAATTTAAATAACTTAATAACAGTTGGGGAGTGGAACACAATGGTAAGGTGCATGCCTAGCAAGTGTAAGGCCCTGGGTTCTATTCCCAGTACCACACACACACACACAGAGAGAGAGAGAGAGAGAGAGAGAGAGAGAGAGAGAGAGAGAGAGAGAGAGAGAGAGAGTTTTATTGAAACCTGAGAGTGACAAGCAAAAGCACAGGCTGTGCATTTTAGATAGGCATTACCAAGAAAGTGAGCATTGAAAGAGGTATTGTTAAAAGAGAATCATGCAGGAAGACAGAGCACCCAAAAGGACATCATGCCAACATGAATCAGATTTATGTTAAGACCCCAAAATCTCTCTAAATTCGGTGCCAGTAGTGAAACCAAATGCTTAGTCAATGTCTACTACCTTTCTACTGTTCCCTCTCCTCTCTTGCAGCCCAGCAAAGTCTTATTTCAGATCTACAATGGTGGTTACAAGACAGCATCCACAGAAAGCAAGTTTTCTGAAAGGCCTTTTCCTAAGCTTTTAAAGAATGAGATCACATCCATATTGAGGACACATTTTCTTTGATGACAGCCTCTGCTGGGCCACAGCAGGAGTGGGGAAGCTGCAGGGAAAGAGACACTGTTGCAGGAGACTCCAGTGTGTATGTATGTATGTATGTATGTATGCCTCATAATCCCATCCACCTGCAGAAATGCCCTGGATTCCTTAGTGGAATAGACAGTAAGGAACAAACCCTGGAGTCTCAGAATTCTGTTTATTGTTGAGATTATGGATCTATGAATCAATTGTTAATGTTCTTTCTAAACCTACCCTTTGTTCTATAAGAAATTGTCAGCAAAAAACTCACTCAAAATAATTTCTCTCTGTTTAATAAGTTTTCAGCTATGTTTTCAGTTCAATAACAGTTGTAAGGAAACCAGAGCTGTAAATCAGTGGGCTGGGTTCCATCGTATGTAAATAAGAACAAACAGCAGATGGGAAAGGGGGAGCTTCACAGCTATTTCTTCCCTACTTAGTGAAAATACTAAAAGAAAGAGAAAGATCAAGTAGGGATCCAGGCATGACAAGAACATAAAATGACAGGAGAACAAAAGTCTCTAAAATCATTAAGTCATAGTTCTCAAATTTACATGCATATTGAAGTCTTGGGGAGCTTTCAATATCCTGACAAAAAGTGATTTTTAAAAAAAGAAAAGATTTGTTTCCCAGAGTGAATCCAGATGCAGAGAAGGAGGACTGATGAGCAAAGGGGTCCAGACTCCCTGAATGTGGGTGTCAGTGAAGAGACCTTGGAAATCTATGGGCCTCTTGTAGTGGATCAGTACTTATCACTACCATAGAAATAGACTTTAGGAGCCCATCCCACATGGAGGGATACTCCCTGAGCCTAGACACAAGGGAGTTGGCATAGGCCCTATCCCAAAGAATATGACAGACTTTGGAGACCCCCCCCATGGAAGGCCTCACCCTTCCTGGGGAGCAGAAAGGGTATGGGATGATGGGTAGGGCGTTATTAGGGGAGGAGGAGGGAGGAGAGGGACCTGGGATTGGCATGCAAAATAATTTTCGTGCTAATAAAAAAAAAAGAAAAGAAAGAAACAATCTTGGAGCCCAGGCATCAGGACACTGTTGTTGGTCCTAAGGTTCAGCCTAGGCAGTGGGAGTTTTGATAGCTCTCAGGTGAGCCCTATGTACAGAATGGATTGAAGTCCATAAGCATTGCAGGAAATCACTTATTTTTATAAACAAGGAAGTTAGAAGTAGATGGTCTATATAAATTCATGCAGCTAGTGAAGGCCAGAGCGAGGCCCTGACCACAGAGCCTAAATGACAACTGTAAGTGCAGAGCTTCTAGAAGCCTCAGATGTTTTCACCCATGAGTCAGGAAGTAGCAAGTAACCAACAGTCAGATGCAGAGGTAACCATTCCTAACAGGAAGACTGACAAGAGGGGTACAGAAATGGCACAGAGCCTCCCATAGACTACATCTTCTCCTTATGGAGTACTTAGCACCCTTAAATCTTGATAAGCTCATAAAGCTAACATCTCTCCTGCATGCAGAAAGAACAAGGCTGTCTTCCCAAATCAGAGGGGGATACCAGAGATGGAAAGAAGTAAGTAGAGTTGACATGTTTAGTGATCAAAGAAATGGAACCAGATGATTAATAGCATGTGAAGAAGTGAGAAAATCAGGGAGATGGGTAATTCCCCGGCTAAAGGCAGGGACAATGCAGTGGATACTGCTGGCATTCTCTAAGGCCATGGTGTGATGAGCAGAGCATGGACAGCAAGACAGCCAATCTGTGTAACCCAGTGGAGGAGCTATGAAAGAAAGAAAGGAAAGAGGTGGAGATGAAGGTAACAGAATGGTCTGAGGCTTGGGACTGTGAAATATTTGCTGCCTTTGTTGACATTGCTGCTACTTGGTGTGTGAGCTCTCTGTTTTCCTATACCAGTGGACACACTGAGAAGGAAAAGGTTGAAACTAAGGCAAAAGGGGAGATGAGATCCAAAGACTATACGGAAAGGCTCATCATAGAATGAGGCAGGATTACAAGAGGAAGGAAGGAATATGTGTCATATGAGTCCCAAGATTAGAGGGCATGTAATCATATCTTTTCTCTGTGAAATTGCATTGAGATGTACAAAAAGAGTTTGTCTTAAAAAAAAGTCTGTCCCTCACCATCCCCTGAGCAAATTGAGAGCATGGGAAGAGGGCAGAGGGAACTACGAGAATGAGAAGGGAAGAAGAGGAAGGATGCAGAGGTCATGGGGGAGCAGAAAGGTTGAGTCAGGTATAGATTAGAAGAAAGGATATGCCATAGGCAGAGTTTTAGTTGGGCGGTGGTAGGGGAGGAGGGGAGGGAGAAGGGAACTGGGATTGTCATGGAATTCAATCGTGTTTGTAACTCAAATAAAAAAAAAGAAAAAAATCTGTCCCTTCATACATGGCCATATACATCCTAGCAGCATGAGCACACTGTGAGGAAAGGGGGGGGGGGTTGCATATCAAGCAAAAGAGAAGAATAAAAGATTTCCTCCCAGTACTCTGGCCAGCATGCAGCAGTAACAGAAGTATCTAACAAGTAAGTAAAAACTGATCATTCTTAAGGAAATATTTATTTTGAATAAGATGCAGGAAAACTAATATTTCATTATATTTTAATCAGTCAAATGAAACAAAATAAGCACTGCCCAAGCCAAAAAGATCTTTGGCAGTTAGTTTTTCATTTTCTTGTTTTTTGTTTGTTTGTTTGTTTGTTTGTTTGTTTGAGATTCCTACAATAAATCTTGAGGCCATTTTAGCCCTATTGTCTTCAGTGGCATTTTAATGAAGGATACACTTTTTATTAAAACCATCTTGGTTTAAAAGTTATTAAACCAGCTTGGTTTCAAACTAAGCAGCTTGGTTTCAAAGGAGCTGCCTTGGCCATTTCTGGGCATTATAACTGCTATCCAATGTACCAAATGTTTAAGAATAGAATTTTCCATAGGTTTTCCAAGCTCTTTGTCTGTAAACTGCTGATTGGCATTCCAAGTGGAAATACACTGAGGTAAAGCGATTTCAGCTTATTGTCTGAATGAAGAATGACAAATAGTTTACTCATATGTAGAATTCCTTCACCCCCTCCCACCTCTGTCTTCCCTAAACCAATACTTTGATAACTCACTCTCTTTGTAGCTTTCATCTATGTCAAAATAATGTAAGCAAATCACTTCACTTCTTGTCACACTTGGTCCTTCTTTGCCCTTGAGAAAAACTCTGTATGTGTTCTCATTCTCTCTCTCTCTCTCTCTCTCTCTCTCTCTCTCTCTCTCTCTCTCTCTCTCTCTCTCTCTCTCTCTCTCTCTCTCTCTCCTCTCTATGGATTTATTCTATAATGTTTTCTGTGAAATGGTACTGAAATACCCTAACAGACTTCCAGAACAAGAGAAATCTTTGAAAATGATTAATGTCACTGGCTGGCATGTCAATGCAAATAAGATAATGATTTTAGCATGCTTCAACCAGGAAGATAAATCATAGAACATTTTTGATTTTTATCTTTGGACTAGTCTACAGACTCCCACAATAACATTTCCTTCAATCAAATTGTACTGCCCGAGACAGCAAAAGCCTGACATAATTTTTAAGTAAGGGGAAAAGAGAAATAATATTTGTTCACCAAACCTTGACCTAATGCCCCAAAAGCCATCATATAACATTAATGGAAATCACTTGAAGATGGAGTCAGCAGGTTAAGTTATCCACACAAAATGTTTATTTAGAGTCAAAGACCAAAATGTAACATACAAGAATTAACTAAAATATTACTGTGATCAAATCTGTCACATTCAGGTCAAGGGCCTTCCAGGTAAAGCAACATTTTGGAAAGCATCTATCTATTTCAATTTTCTGAATCAACACTAATAGTACAGTTCATTTGGATGGTCTATGGCAGTGGTTAGTTCTATTCCTCAACCATGTCTATTTCAAAGTGTCTCTCCTCGTCCATGATTTGGGTCATAATATCTGATATCAGATAATACAAAGTTGCACAAGTATCTATATCCATGTTATTCTTCTATCCTAAAGAAATGACTCTCCTATCATGTCTTTCCCACTCCCCTTTCTCTCTCTTCTCACTTTTCTCCCCACACACAGGCATGGGAAATTTCTCCTCCATATAAATAGTAGTGTCAGTACATACTGAATCCTTTAAGCACATGCCAACAGTGTTTTATGGTCAGGGCATTCAGTTTACCCCATGGTTATAGTTACCTTCTAGTCTTTGCTTCTAGCTATAGAGAAATCCTACAAAACCAGTTCAAATCCTTACTCACATCCATAAATCCTATCCTGATGTTTCAATCCCTTCTTGGAGTTCCTCTCAGGCTTATAATCAGAACAATATGGGTACATATGATGAATTATTATCTTTCCATTTATATTTATTAAGTCTTCCTAACAAGATATAGGAATGTTGAGATAAAAAATGACATAGATCAAATAACACTGTAAAAAGCCAATATATATCCTGAAAATTAAATTTTCTGTAACTTTTATGATTTTGCATATTGTAAATGATTTTTACATGATGATTTTATACCTCATGTTCATCATACCTAATACTGACATTGAGCAGATGCTCAGTACAGACAAATTCATCACTCCATGTGTTTCAAACTCTCCACTGTAAGTTTTAACTAGAGAAACTAGATAAGAGGAAGAAATAGAAGGCATACAAACAGCAAAGGAAGAAATGAAAGTATTCTTATTCATAGATTACATGATCCTATATGCAGAAAAACCTAAAAACTCCATCAAATGACTCATAAAATGATAAATTCATTAATGTTACAAGATACAAATAAATGTACAAAATAACTATCACATTATATCCCAATAAAACTGATGAGAAAGAAATTGTAAAAGCAAATCCACTCAAAATAGCACAATACCTAAGAATTAAAATATGTAGGACTAGATTAGGACAGAAAGCAAAAGAGCTCTATGATGACAAGCATAGAGCTGTATTTAAGGAAAGGAGGAAACCTCAAAATTACAAGGACCTCCCATTTTCATGAGAGGAATAATTAATATTGTTAAAATGTCCAAGTTACTCATAATGATTTATGGATTCAAAGCAATTCCTGAGGAAATACCAATAAAGGTTTTTACAGAACTAGAAAAAAGCCATCCTGAAATTGCTACAGAAGCACGGAAGACCTCAAATAGCTGAAATAATCTTGGACAAAAAAGAGCAAAGCTGAAGGCATAACAATATCTAGTTCTGAGACATACTACAAGGCATAAGCAAAACAGCATGGTATTGGCATGAGAACAGACACACAAGCCAGTGGAACAGAACAGGGATGCCAGAAATAAACACATGCATCTACAGCCAACTCATTCTCAACAAAAGGCCAAAACCATACATTTTCCTCGTCAATAAAATGATCCTGAGAAAACTGGATATTCATATGTATAATGTTGAATTCTATCCCTGTCTCTCACCTTGTACTAAAATGAACTCAAAATAGAGCTGAGAAACTACTAGAAGGAAACAGAGAAAATAGTCCCAAACATTGGTGTAGACCGTGAAATGTTTTCAATATGATCCCCAAAGGACAGAAAACAAAAGCAAAACTACAGGATTAGAATTCATCAAATTAGAAAACCACTGTGTCCTGAAAGGAACAAAATAAAGAACCATCCTAGTAACCAGAAGCAAATTATCTGTGATCTAATCATCTGATGAAGTATTAATATTCTAACCATATAGAATACAAAAAAGTAATAGAAAAACAAACCCTAAGGAATCCAATTTTAAAATGGGCAAATGATCTGAATAGATGTCTCAAAAGAAGAAATGCAAGTGGCCAAGCAATATATGAAAGAAAAATGCACAGTGTTATTAGCCATTGGGGAAGTGGACATCACAGCCACAGTATTATCTCATCCTGGGTATGATGGCTATTATTTTTAAATAACAAATGCTGGTGATGAAGTGGCATGCCACATGTGGACATTAAAAAAAAGTAAGTTAACTTGAAAATAGAAGAGTATTTATTAGAGGCTGGGGTATGGGGGGGATAGGACATGAGAAGCTAGATTTAATTGGTGTGCCTTGTACACACATACTAAATTATCATAGTAAGTAATGTTGTTAAAAATGAAAAATACTTGTAGTAGATACTCAACAAGGAACTAAAACTGAACCAAATGTTTTTCGTGTATACAACTCTATAATACTCATCTGGTATAAGAGAAAATATAAAGCTCTGTCACATATAGTATGTGATTTCCCAAATATAACCAAGAGATTAATAATATGGAACTTTAAAAGAGGGAAAGATACATGGCATCCCCTTAATATAAAGTCAGTTTTTAAAACAGACCTATTCAAATTGAGTGATTCAAAACTGAATCCATCAGTGAATAACAAATTCATCTTTACATTAGTAGGAAAGTTCACAGCAAATGTCTCTGGAATGGCTATAGCCTGCAACCAAATGCAAACTTCACTGAAAAACAGGTAATTTGGTGAGTTAGCCTAGTCCACTCTTAAATTGGTGGTATTACACTTGAAAAATGGCTAAGAATGCTATTATAGAGAGAGAGAGATAGACAGGTATAGATATATGTGTATGTACGTATACAAATATATATCCATACCATTGATGTAGAATAGAGTCAGATTCTTGTACTTCAAACCACTTGATTAATGAAAGGGAAGAATGGACATCATTATTAATGTTTGTAGTTAACTAAAAACTGGGCTATATTCTCAGGAAAGGGCAACTGTCATTTTACTAGAAATACAGACATTAAGTGCATTCACAAGTATTACATCTTCATTGATTCATTACACTATAAATATTTATATAAATGAGTTTGAATTAGTTTCTTATAAAATATAATAATGGCTTTGAAAACAGTAAAGAATGGACCTACAATGGAGGTAGAACAAATGGTTAAGTCAAAAAGAAAAAAGTCTAAGGGACAGAAACTGCTTCGGTTTCTGGCAGCCAAGTGAGCTAATAAATCACATCAGATTGTCAAGATTAGCAAACTTGCATAGCCATTAAACAAGTTGGCAAAAGAAAAAGAGAATATCCAATTATTTGGGCCCAAGCAATGCTATGAAGCATGTTAGTCTGGTGACACAAGTGTTTAGCATGCCCTTTCATCAAAAGCTACACATCTGTAAGACTGAGCTAGGAACAGGAAGAATATCTTTTTCACCAAATATGAATATACAAGCTGTTTCCTATTTCATAATTTATCATGTCCCATTTGCCACTTTGCCACTCTCAGAGGGAATGGATCAGAAACCAGAATAATATCTACAAGTTAACCATGGCTCAGCTCTTGGCCTTAGCTGTGGTAACAACACCCTTTCCCCCAGCAAGTAACTGTGTTTGGCCATTCCCAGTATTCAGAGCTGATTCAAGGCACAAATAGTTTCTTGCAGTAAATGAATCTCCAGCACTAGGCTTTCCCATTGCATAGGTCTGATCGAATTTTCTTGCCCAGATGGTGACCAATAAAATGTGGCAAAAGCAACAGTGCCCAATGCTATCCTGAGCATAGACAACAAATGTGAAAAGTGGGCCAAACTTGTCATAATCATGGCAGCATGCTCAAGGCCAAAGCCAAGAGTAGTGTCCACACTTATTTCAAAAGAATTCCCAATGAGCTTTCTAAATTACTTATTTTGCTGGATGTCATTTTACCAAAGATTGCATAAGTGAGTTGTCATCACTGGGGTCTGAGGATATTTACTGCAACAAGACTCAGCCCCTAGAGAGTTGTGAAACCTGGATCTGTCATAAAAATTATATTTGGCTCCTTGAATAGTTTCTTGAGATTCTCCAATGAGCCAAACCAATGTTAAATGATGGGGCAGCTTCTGGGAAGTGGCCAAGCCAATAGCATTAAAAAGGTATTTATTCCAGGGATGGAGAGATGGCCCAACAGTTAAGAGTACCTACTGCTCTTGAAGAGGATCACAGTTCTGTTCCTAGTACCTATGTGAGGCAACTAACAAACACTTGTAACTCCAGCTTTAGAGGATCTGACACCCTTTCCTGACCTCCACAGGCACCCATTTGCATATGTATGTACTAATTAATCCACAAACACACACATACACATAAATAAAAATCAGTTTCTCTCTCTCTCTCTCTCTCTCTCTCTCTCTCTCTCTCTCTCTCTCTCTCTCTCGAAACAGAGCTTTATTCCAACTGAAAACTCCAACATGGGTGCCCATGAAAGCCTAGCAATAACAAGATTCCCTGTACTTCCCTCACCCTAAAACAGGTTAGAAAGAGGAAATCTACATGCAGAAGGTGCCACAGCCTGTGTCAACATCTTCATATTATACTCTCTGCCTTTCCTGTTAATGTTAGGCACGACCCACAGTAGAAATGTGAACTAACATTTGCTGGCTACTTACTGTGTACCATGGATTGTGCTGAGCCAATTATAAGGATCATCTCATTTAATCCTCACCCCAACGTGCTATTTTATCTCTTTCTGTGACATTCTGAAGTCAAGGCTTTAGTCTTGCACGCTTTCCTTTACCCACAGCCTACATACGCTATGTGACTTTAGATACTTTCACTAAAAATCCCAGCTTTGTAATCTGGCCCTACCTTGTGATCTTTGGTCAAGCGGATGTAGAAATAGCATTTGTATTAGCTACTTGTCTGAGTACTGTGATAAAACACCAAGAGGAAGGGTTAATTTTGACTCACAGTTTGAGAGCATTGTCTATCATCATAAGGAAGACATCGTGGGAAAAATATAGGGAAGCTGGTCTCATTGCATCCACAGTTAGCAGACAGCACAGTGAATGTTCACTTGCTTTTTATTCAACCAGGGATCCCAGCCCATAGAATGGTGATGCCCATTGTGTCTTTCCTCTTCAACTAAACCTGTCTTAAAATGTCCTCCTAAATACTCTCAGACGTGTGTCTACGGTGATTCTAAATCTAGTCTAGTTGATAATGAAGATGAAGTATCACAACATTTATGCCAGTACTGAGCCTGAGCCTCAGGAGACCCCACATGTTTCTGCTTGCTCACTTGCACCTCTGCCATCACCATGGGAGCATGTCCAGGCTAGCCAGATGATAGAAGTAAGACACACGGAGCAGGGCCTGGCTGTCCCAGTCACTTCTGCCAAAACTAATCTTGATGGGCCAACCCCCAGACATTTGAGCAAGCACGGCCAAAATCAGCAGATCTGTAGAGGGGACCACCACTGACTCCAGATGCATCAGCAGTAATTGCTTATTGCTGAATGCCAGTTTGGTTTTGTGAATGACTGCTATACTGCATCCCTCTAGCAACAGATACATGTGGAGAATTTATAAATACGAAAATGGGTTCAAAGAGGTTAACAAACTTTCCCAAATTGGTAAAAGTAGATACTGGTTTTGAGATACCATTGCAACTTTGCAGAAAATTAGGTATAATTTCTATGCAAGGTTATTCTAAAACCCAAATCATTTCATTTTCCCTAATTCAGACAGGACTTCAGCAGAGTTCCTCTGGAAACTGACCCACCCCATTGATAGCTGGTACTGTCTACTAGATGAACTAAACAAGGACACCCAGTAGTCAGAGTATCTTTTCTATGCATAACTTGTGTTCAAAAGAATTTTTTTCTGTATAATGATCTTCCTAAGAGCAACTCTCATGAGTATCTGCATATGTAGAGAACAAAGAAGCACTAAGTATAAGGACAGTGCTGTGATGCATGACACTGACTTTCAGGTGACTTCTGCCATCAACGTTATAGTTACATCTCATTTACTCAACTACTAAGAGGAATGATGAACAAGGGAATTGGAGAACTTAAATAATATTAATGGCAGCACATCAACTCAATTATTTTGGCTCACTGATGAGGTAAGCTCCTAGTATATGGAGGTTTCAAGTTCAAACTCTACCACTGCAATTGGACCCCTGTGGGTATTTAAGTCTTTAACACCAGCTGAAGCAGTATGAGGTAGGAGGAGAATTCCTTTCTTAGGATTAGAATTATACCAGAATTGCTCACATAGCAGCTCAGACAAATGGAAGACACTATAGTCATCTGTAGGTCATCTATGGCTTTACTAGAACATAAAGTTGGAGGGGGGATTTATAGAGCACAACAAGAAGTAAGAACTGTTCTAAGCATTAAATAAAACTCATATTCTTCAGCTAATAAAGTCTAAATATGAAGTATCATAAAAGATTTGCCCCATTATACTTAGATTAGCTTTCTGTGTATAGAATTTTTTGTATCTAATGAGTCCAGTGACTTCAGTTTTAATCTGAGAGCTGATAAAGATTCTCCCTTTGTCCATACATTAGTCAGTCTCCTCTGAGCCCCCTTTTCAACTGAATCTTGACATTGCCCTCCTCCCTAGCCTCCACCCCATCCTTTGCTCACCAAAGCTGCCTTGCCAACTTTGAACAAAATTCCTGATCAATAGACTTAGAAGGAATTTTCAGTTTACAATGTCTCATCACTTTCAAAGTCAAATCAAATTCTTCATTTTCTATGCTTTACAGCTGATTGCTTTGGCTTACCTGTAGCAAGAACAAGTTTGGTTAAGCAAGAGTTTCCTGCTCTCAATGTTTCTTCTCAGTAGTTTGTTGTCTAATGGTTCGCTCTTTCTGCTTATTGGCTATAAATCTCTTGGTTTGTTTGCTAACAGTCATGGTAGAGTGTGAGATTTTTTTCCTATTGCGACAGAATTGATAGCTATTGTGGTAGTCCTGAGCCCAATCTTTTTTTTTGTAGGGCTACAGAGATTGAGTCAGTAGTTAAGGGTGCTTACTGCTCTTACAGGGGACCCAGCTTTAATTACCAGCACCCACGTAGTAGCTCATAACTGCCTGTAACTCCAGTCCTAACAGATCTAATACCCACTCTTCCAGCCCCCACATGTCATACACAGACTCAAGCAGGTTCACACATATACACACAAATAAAAAAATAATTTTTAAAAATGAAGGCCATACTAGTCTAACAAGCATCAAAAAGTATTGTTGTTTTCCTTTAATGGGATCTATTGCATAATAAAAACACAGAAAATGTAAGGAGACAGCAAAAACACCTAGTGGTAGAGCTGAGATTCATAAAGATAAGTTTGTTGAGTATACAGTGTGCACAGTGAAATAAAGCAAGATATGATTTTAAAAACACAAAAAAACAAACAACAACAACAAAACTTGATGGGGGATGTCCTTCTGTATATATGTTTCTCTTATTGGTGATGAATAAAACACTGATTGGCCAGTAGCCAGGGAAGAAGTATAGGTGGGGCTACCAGAGAGGAGCTGCCAGGGAGAGATGCCATGTAGTCTAGTTGCTGAAGGAATAACAGGTCCAGGCATTCTCTGGTAAGATAAGGCCATGTAAAAATACATAGATTAATAGTTACAAGTTAATAAGAGAGAGCTAGCCAATAAGAAGCCTAAGCCATTGGACAAATAGTTTATAATTAATATAAGTCTCTGTGTGTTTATTTAGGGGCTAAACAGCTGTGGGACCAGGCAGAACAAAAACTCTGACTACATAAACTCAGCTCAAACAAAATGTACAGATGGGAATTCAAACCTTACTGAATTTTCTAGAAACATAGAGTTAAAGTAAAAAAAAAAATTAAAAAGAATTTAACACAATGACCATATTAAAACTTTTTGAAAAGTACAGTCTTGGATCACCATTCCAAATTTTCAGTGATCACTGTTAAAATTGTGTATGTAAAAAATGTTGGAAATTGAGCTTGGAATGCAGACTGAGCCAAAGACATGCCTAGAGTGTTGTTTTACATCAAAGCTCTGATGGCACTGTTCTTCCTTGTTGTTTGTCCGTTTCTTGGAAAATCATAAGAACCCAAAAAATGAAATAGGACTGGTTGTATTTGAATTAAGTTTCACTGTCTTTTTCTTTAAAATGTTGAAATGCTAGAAACAAAACCTCTTCTGTTTCCTGTCTCTGACAAGTTAAGAAATAGGAAGTGGGTGCCTTTTGCTTTTTCTATCGTATTATTAGATTATGCTCCTAACAAATGTGAGTTAATTACAGAAAAAGCCACTGTGAAGTCTCCAAGTTCCTCATTCTGGTCATAAAATTGGTGATGACCTAGGTGTTTTTCAGAGAGAAACTGCAATAGCCTAGCTCTTAAGAGACTCCCCAGCTGGGGGGGGGTGGCCTTTAATCCCAGCACTCAGGAGGCAGAGGCAGATGGATTTCTGTAAGTTGGAGGTCACCCTGGTCAACAAATCAAGTTCCAGAACAGGCTTCAAAGCTACATAGAGAAACCCTGGAGGGGGGGTGGAGGGAGCTCCAAAACTCTGTGCAAAGGTTGGTTCTCAAGATGGTGCTATCCAAACATGGTAGAGCCTTTTAGGTATGGGACCTAGTCAGATATATTTAATTCATTGGGTCCCAGTATCCTTCTCATCCCCCCCTTTCACTCACTGTCCATGAACTAAGTTTTGTGGTATACCACACGAATCTGCAAAAAGCAATAGAACCACCTGATCAAGGACTGGAAGCACCACAGCCATGAGCAAGTTCCTTTTTATAACCTTTGTTTTTAATAAGATACTTATTTCAGAAATTTATTATAGTTAACATGAAACTAATTCACAATAGAAAGTGGGTTTAAGCCAGATTAACTGGACTTAGGTCTAATTGAAGCAATTTCCATGCTGTATGACCCCAGAGAACTTATGGATATTCTCCAAGCCTCAGTTTTGTCAATCTGGAAAGTGGAAGCACTAAGGTCAATACAGAGATCACAAGGTCAATATAAATGATTACACATCTGGAATATGCTTAGATTAGTCCTGGATATATAGTTAAACCCGTTATTGCTGGTATTAGAATCCTCAACAGCAGATTTTATTTTATCAAGACTATGGCATCAGACCTCATGACAATCATTTCCATTCCTTACTTCCCTACCGATCTTCATCTGACCTCAATAAACATGAATCTAAGAGTTTCCATGTGCATTTAAGGTATGAATTACAGGCTGAGGAGATGGATCAGTCGTCAAAGTGCCCATTATGCAAGGATGAGGTCCTGAGTTCACATTCCCAAAACCCATGCAAAAAGTTGGATGTGTCTGTGTGTGCCTAAAATTCCAGCCCTAGGTGCATGTGACTTGCTGGCCAGTGTTTTGTTGTTGTTGTTGGGTTGTTTTGTTTTGTTTTGTTTTGTTTTGTTTTGTTTTTTACCAAATCCATGAGGCTCCATGTACAGGGAGAGACCCTTTCTCAGAAAAGCAAAGTAGAACACTAAAAAGGAAAATAGTTGATATCAACCTCTGCCTCCACATCAACATGGAAACGACAATCTTTTACATAGATTAGGTGGAAGTAAACAACTAAAATTCATTTCACCTGCTCCTGTTATGTTACATTGTTACTGAAATCGGGTCTCAAGTCTTGCACAGCCTTACCCATTGAGCCATCTCGCCAGCCCATTAATTTTTTTAAACGTAATCCCTAGAAAACTTAAACTTATATGCATATCATATCCTAGTTCTGCTGGGTGGTGCTAATTCAGACCACAAAGACAACAATGTCAAAAGAGGTCTCCCTGAGCAATTCCACTCCTAGGCATATACCCAAAAGAAGCACATTCATACAACAAAGACATGTGTTCAACGATGTTCATAGCAGCACTATTTGTAATAGCCAGAAACTGGAAGCAGCCTAGATGCCCCTCAACCAAAGAATGGATAGAGAAAATGTGGTACATTTACACAATGGAGTACTACTCAGAAAAAAAAAAACAATGGAATCTTGAAATTTGCAGGAAAATGGATGGAACTAGAAGAAACCATTCTGAGCGAGGTAACCCAATCACAAAAAGACAAACGTGATATGTACTCACTCATATGTGGATTTTAGACATAGAGTAGGAGATTACCAGCCTACAATCCACACTGCCAGAGAAACTAGTAAACAAAGAAGACCCTAAAAGAGACAAACTTTGTCCCCTGGAGAAGGGGAAAGGGTCACCATCCCCTGAGCAAATTGAGAACATGGGAAGAAGGGGGAGGAAGCTACGAGAGTGAGAAGGAAAGAAAAGGAAGGATGCAGAGGTCATGAGGAAGCAGAAATTTTGAATCAGGTATAGATTAGAAGAAAGGACATATGATAGGTAGGATTTTAGTGGGGGGGTGGAGGAGGAATGGAGGGAGAAGGGAACTGGGATTGTCATGTAATTCAATCTTATTTGCAATTCAAATATATAAAAAATAAAAAACAAGAAAACAAAAAAGAGGTCTCCCTGAACTTTCCCTCCCTCCACAGGCCGGTCCTTTAGGTACAATGCAAGCAAGGCTTACAGCTAACAGTTTTGTCCCATTCTCTGAACAGCAGGAGGTTATTCGATCTCACCTCTTTAGATGGCTCTGTGTTGAAAGACTCTCATTTTTTCTATATCCTGTTTGTCCCATTACTAATTACATTGGCTAAAATCCTTGTGAGTTCTGTGAGTGAACGAACAGGGACTGGCATTACTGTGCCTGCATATACCCAGGTATACATGCACTTAGAACACAGGAAACAGTAATGTGCAATTATCCACCACCACCACCCCCAGAGAAGAAAAACAGACAACACTAGTAGATCAGTGGGTTGGAAGAGGCAAAGAACTAGGGCAGCAGAAGGTGATGAGGAGGAAGATGCGTTTCCTCTGCAAAGAATCCTTGAAATAAATTGCTGGCTCCCTCTCGGCCACCATAGTTAATAGGAATATCAGAGGCTATCAACCAGAGGCCATTAGGCCAACACTGCCATGGCGAAGCTCAAGAAACTTTAAACAACAGGAGTCCCCTATAAAAAAATTACTAATTTTAAGGGCAAATTAAGTAGTTAAAATTTTTTATGGGTAAATTATATAGGAGTGAGGTAAGACACAAGTCCAGAATACAGGATTTGACACAATCTCAATCACTGAGGTTTCAGGGACTGAAAACTGAAGCATTACTCACACGATTACTTTATGAGTAAACAAAGTGTTGCTGTCCAAGTCAACTGACCTGGCCTGACCTGCTTCGGTGAGTCAGTCGCTAGGGCTTCTGTTTTGAGTGATAATTGTTTTCTAGTGAGTGAGGCGAGGGACTTGCCACTCAAAGTGTGGTACAATAGCAGCATGGATTGAGAACTTGCTAGAAATTGGGGTCCTTGGCTGAACCAAGTTAAAGAGAACCTTTGCTAAAATGTAGTGAGTTTGCCATCTTGCAATGAGATTCTGCATTTTAACAAAGGCCATACGATTTGTTCCCATGCTAAGGTTTGAGAAGTAGCTAAAGTTTTTAACCTTCTGATATTCATTTGCTTTAGACAAACTCTTCTTGGTAAATAAACAATGGCAGTTTTCAGTCTAAATTAGACTTTCTGGAATCCGCCCCAATGTGGCTCTTTCAGTTTTTTTCTTTCTTTTTTCTTTTTCTTTCTTTCTTTTGACTGAGGCTAATAATACAGTTTTTTTTTAACAAGTCCATCAGAGTTTCCAGGTGGTTCTTGGATGAGATCCCTGAAGCAAGGCTATAAAAAGCCAGATTATTTTTTCCTCTTATAAGTTTCCAACTTAAGAATCCCCTGAGACAAATAGTTTGGGCATAAAGGAGGCAAATAATTTTACACAAAAGCAATGAATATCTATGTGATTAACATATTATCCTCGTGTATATCAAAATAAATGGAGAAAGTGCCAAAATCAACTTATTTTAGAATGTCATAGCCTGAGACATGAAAAGAGTACATGTGCACCAAAATTGAGAAAAATAAATGTCCTACTTTTCATATTAGTTACAATTTGTCTGTCAAAGCTCTCCCACTATATAGATTCTTTTACTCATTTGTTGTATTTACATTCTCTTGGTATTTTAGTGTTATCGCTGTGACCATTTGATGTGTTTTCCATTTGTTTACTCTGGCCAAAGAGCAAATGAAAACATTTAAGGATACCGAGCATTTTAAAACAAACCATTTGTTTCTTGGTGGACCTATTTGAAAGAGGCCTGTTGTTTAAAAAATAAATAGGGTCTCAAATTTGACATAAATTTCCTAAAGACAGTAAAAACAAATTAACAAAGAAGAATGTATTTAGATTAGTGGTAGTTAAAAGTAAACTCTAGTACAGGATACATAATACCTACCATTTGGTATTATTATCACTATATAACATCAATCATTTAAACCACTATGGTTTAAATACTCTATGTCTTTGCCATTAAACTCAATGGTTCTATACTACCTCTATGCAATATGTTCATGTTTATATCTGATTGATAATGCAGTGCTTTATCTGTGAATCACATATGAATATTTTGCTTACTGTCCTTGGTAAAATATAATTTGTACAAAGAAAATCCACATATAAGTGACTAAATTCAAACTTACAAGTAAAAAATACACTCTTAATAGCAAAGGTAGCAATAATAATGTCCTAACTAAAATGAATAAAAGAACTGGATAGACATTTTCCAAAGATATGCAAATACCCAAGAGGTATGAAAATGTACTACATGTCACTAGTCAGGGAAATCAAAGTCAAAACCACAGTGAAATTGCACTTCATGCCTGTTAAGAGAACTACTGTGAAAGTCAAAAGAGGTAAATGCATAAAAATAAAAAAGCCTTGTACAGTGCTGCTTTAAATAATAATTGGCACTGCCATCACTGTAAATAGTATAAAGGATCTTCAGAAAATTCAAAATAAGACTACTATAACAATCCAGGCATTCTACTACTGGCTATATTTCCAAAGAAAATAAAAGCAGCGTCTAAGAGTCAGCTAAATCCTGTATTCATTGCAGCATTTTTCCTAATAACCAAGATACAGAATCAACTTAGTCCATCATCAGTGAGTAAATAGGTAGAAAATTGGTGTGAGTCTGTGTATTACTTAACCATGAAACAAGAAAATCCTATCTTTTCCAATAACATAGATAAACTTGGAGAACATTGTGCTAAGTGAAATAAGCCAAAGAAAGATAGAAAAGATTTACAAGTGGAATAAAAACAAAAACAAAAACAAAAAAATGGAACTCCTAGATAAAGAGACTGTAACAGTAGATGTCAGCAGCAGAACATGGAGGATTAGGGGGTAAAGTTGGCTGATATTGGTCAATGGTTCAAACTTTCACATAAGAATGTTTAAGATGTATAAGTGCCAATGATCTTATGCACAGTATGATGACTTTAGTTACTCACAATGTGTTATATGTTTCAAATTTTATGACAGTACATATTTAAGGGTCTATATGTTGTGTACCAATTTCTTTCAAAGTCCATTAAGATGTGAGAAGTTGTTTTTTGTTAGGGGCAGGGGGTTTGTTAAACCTGGAAATTTTAAACAGAGGCTCCTTAGGACTCAAAAAATAAACAACTCAGAAACCTGGAGAAGTTCCTGAAACTGACAAGGTACACTCGGCCCCTCCCTAAGCTTACGTAATCAGTAAGGAATGCTGAGAAGACAGATGCCAGACAAGCTACTTGAAGGACAGAGAACCGCCAAGCTGCATGGAAGAGGCACAGATGAGGGGACTGTCTCAGACACTCTGAGCTGTTAAGCTGCATGCATCTCATGCAGTGAGCTCCACTATTCCACACTTTGTGAGAAGCTGCCCATGATGAAGTAGCCTTTCAGTCATTCCTGCTCCTCTAAGTAACCCCTCACGCATACACCTATAAGTAACCCCAGTGAAACTCCATTGGTTCACTTCGGTGGTGTCATTGCTTCAGAATGTTGTCAGTTCCCTATCTGGAGTGAGTAGACACTTGTTCATGGCTCCCTAGAAAGAGTGTCACCCGATACCATCCCACAGACAAAAACAAAACAGTCAGTGCGGTGATGGATGAGCTTATCTCACTGTGGTAATCACTTTACAGTGTGTACCAAATCGTCATATTAGATACCTATAGTATATACAATTTTTATCTGTCAAATGGACCTCAGTAAAGATGAAAGAAAGAAAAATACATATCCTCTCCTTCAAAGCAGCTGAATCAGATGGAGAAGAACATGTAACCATGGTGACAAATATCTCTAAATTCATGACCTTGAACCTCACCTAGACTCTGACTTTACCTGGCTCTAAGCAGCCATACCAAATGTCCTTAGTTCCACTGACCCACTCCTTTGGACAGCTATTGCATACATTCTCGCTCTTCAAACTTTCAGTATCTACTCACCACCTCACATTTGATGACCTTTATTCCCATTTCCCTGAAAAATGCAAAAAAAAAAAAAAAAAAAAAAAAAAACGGAAGAGAACATCTGTGGATCCCTACACCCTGAAAGGTAGACTGCAGACTATGGATCATCACATCTGTCAGATGTGCCTAGATGACCACTATTCTGTTTGCTTGCCTTTAGCATCCAGGAAGCTCCACTTACCATCTCCTTCTTATCTTCCTGGAAGTGAACATTCACAAACATTTTCCCCACAACGTAAGGGAGGGCACTTTCGATAAAGTTAACACATTTGTCCCACTGAGGCAGCAGAGTGGTAGTCCCCTGGATTACCTGTGGAAAATAATCAATACAAGTTGAGCTTTGTTTGAATAATATGTATTGCTGGGGAGAAAAAGTCAACCCATCTGAAGAAAGCAATCTTCAAAATACTCCCCCACCCCATCTCATATGCATGCAAGATAGGAAAGGCCAAGGTGAAATCAGTTGGAGAAAATAAAACTGTTTGTCCCTAGTTTCCGGCTACAACTAGATGAAAATGTTTTGACAGTGGAAAAACAATGCATTTCACCTTTATTCCAATTTTCTCCATTAAGCAAAATATATAGGAAATGAATGGCATTGCTTTTCTGCAGCAAGTCAGGACACAAAGGGATGCAGTTCAAGGATTCAGACAGTACTCAGTATCTACTGAGAACTGCAGTTCTACCGGGGAAGTTTTAGAATTGTAGGTAATCAAAGTTCTTGTTAGCAGACCAGCAGACCATATCTCACCATGAACAACCTGGGGAGCCCATTTACACAGTGTCATAGCAGAGGAAAATACAGATGTAAATGCTTTTCCCATCTGCTGCGTTAGACTATTATAAGAAAACATTCATAAACAAGTGAGGGACTTCCAAAGCAGGATTTGAAAGTGCCAAGGTTTCCTCTTGGGGATGAAGGCACAGAAATAAATGCCATGTAAGTTTTCTCTGGAGGCTGAAGGGTGCAGGCAGACAGTGAGGGAGGGAGGAAGGCCCTGAGAATAGTGGCCTAGAATACCCCATACACAATTTTAGAGACAGGTTGTTAGAGTGGGGCAAAGGGGATTAAAGCTTAAATTCATCTCTCCTTCCTTTGCTTTCTGGGAACACGACCCTTCTCAGAGGTAAGGGATGAAGCTATTTTTAAAACCTCCAGAGAAAGCAATCCTACAACCTCCTTTGGCAATTCAATATTATATTTAGCACTTCATGTTCAAGAAACATCCCCTTATACCTAACCTCAAATTTTCACACACCACTTCTTACACCTCTCTCTCTCATTCTCTTCACAGTGGGGGTGGAGAGCAGCTGGGTACCATCTTTTATGTGATCCATAGGAGTTAAAAATACACACTCGGCAAAAATACCTACTTGTTTTCTATCTTAACTATTTGATATGACCTAAATATAAGTAATTGCTTCATGCTTATCTAGCCTCTATAAAGTAACTTTTTATATTCTAGTGACTATAAAGGGTCAAAAGTTGCCCCAAATAACTGTATCACTCTCCAAGTACAATGGTCCACTATAAATTCGTGTATTTGCCAGTTTCTCTAAGAATTAAAATGAATGCTAAATGAAATAAGAGCTTAAAAGATTTGACATTCACTTTGATTTAAATTGATAGAAAAAGAAAATACTTTTTAAAGCCATAAACGCCTTAAGTTCTCTAAGCTGTGAGAGAATTAGACATAAGCCTCAGAAATGCAGATAAAAGTAACATCTGTCTGTGCAAGTTGGGCGGCAACAGAGATGGGTGAGAAACAAAGACTCAAGGACCAGGAAAGTGGGGGAAAGAAAACGGATTCAGCCACTTGAGGATATAATGGGAAGAAACTGAAAAAGGTCTAGCAGAATTAGGATAGATTTAAGATAGAATGTCTCAATAAAGTTAAAGACGCAATTCTAACACCAAATGAAAAATTAAGCTGGAACATTCTCTCTATATATAAATAAGACCACGGAGAACATTTGAAAACCATAGTTACAGTGAGAGATCGTCAGACTGGAGCCATCCAGTCGAAGTGAATTTCTGCATCCTTTCATGCACATCTCCTCTTTCCCAGCCTCCCTCCTCCAACTTCTGGTAACCAACCACCTTCCTTTTCAACGTTTTTTAATCGACTATTTCATATTCCACATATATCTGAGATTATGCAACATCTGTCACACTGTGTGAAATGATAATAGTTCATGATAATTTCATATTTCAATTTTGATAAAATAGACCCTTAATGTTCTCAACACAGAAGTGACTATATATTGCTAAAATGGTGTATATGTTCAAAATTTTGACTGAATTTTCTATAATGTATTTGTAGATCACAACATCATACTGAACCCCGCAAATATACACAATTACCACATGTGTTTGCCAGTGAAAAGGTAAAAATAAAATTTGAACTACTTTGAAAGTGATGTATCATTAAGAAACTTCAAAACCATAATTTCAGCTAAAAGCACTAAAAAGAAGTACATATGAGATGGGAAGGAGAGATGTTTGAACAAAATTTGATGGCCCCAAATATCAATCTAAATATTATTATACAACCACAATGTAGAGGTTGGGGTGCTTTTTATTGGATACAGGTATACCTGAATGAAATGAACTAATGCAAAAAATGTTTAAAGAAGAGTTTAGGCTATAAGCTCCCTGCATCCCATCCCTAGATTATTGTTTTACTGGAATGGTTAATATTTGGTCTGTTCCAGCATGTACGAAAAATTTTGATATTCATTAACTTACCCTTGAAAATTCCAGCCATCTATATTGAAAACGCCTACTGAGGTTTGGAATTCTGGAATAAACCATTCTCCACACCAAATAGTTGGCAATGGTTCTGTCAAAGGAGAAAAATAAACATTTATTACAGTTTAGGTCATATCTGATTCCCTGAAAAACACCTTTGGAGAACTGTTGGCAAGGATAATACAAGGTCAATAAACACCACCAAAATCAGCTTGAAGGTTCTGGCCCCAAGGCATAGTCCTTCCTCCAGCCTCCTGTGTCTACAAATGGGAATGCCTTCAAATTACTAATGACTTGATCCAATGCCTGTGTATTATTGGCCTTTCAGAAACTAAAATCAAAATATTCATTAATACCAATCATCTAAAAATTTACTTTGTTTCTATAAGCTCTAAATATGTAAGCCCAGGCAAGTCAACTAAGCCTTCTTGATCATCTTTCCTTCTGAAACAATGAGGATGCTCCCTGCTTCACAAGGTGATTGTGAGGTTAAAATAACAAAATAATTAACAGAGTGAATTTCTAAATCTCTGTTGACCTCTAAACATATTAAGAATCTCATATGGTTCTGTAATGCCCTGGTATATATTTTCAAAACTCTGTTCTATTTTAAGTGTTGCTGTTTTCTATAAAGAAAAGAATCCCTGACCTCAGAAAGATGTGTGGTCTGAGTTCATTTCTAACTCACCCATGATGATGGATATTTAATGACCCATCCCCTCTTAGCTGTGCCATTACCATGGTGACTAATAACACACATTCCTAAGATGGCTCCTGGGTCATGAAGAAATATGAACAGCAGTGAGACATGATGATACTAACCAACCCAACAAGAACAATTCACAAGTTCATTTGAATGATACTCTGCAACACTGCATACGTTCTCCAATGAACAAAATAGTTTTTTAATATATACAAGTATAGAGATGTTTGTTTCAATTTATATAGATATACAGATTACTATACCAAGAATATTTTTGAGATAGTTTTTCACTAAGTAGCCCAGGCTGATCTCCTTATGCTTATATCTCATAAGTATTCTGGGATTACAAGTATATGCCATCATGCTTGAAGATTTGTGTATTTTATTTTATGTGCATCAATGTTTTGTGTGCATGTGTATAAGTACATCACATATGTGCAGTGTCTGCAGAAGCCAGAGTAGGTTATGATGCCCAGGAACCGGAGACTTATTGATGGTTATGAGTCACCATGTGGGGGCTGATAACTGAACACAGGTCCTCTGCAAGAGCAGTAAGTGCTCTTAATCACTAAGTCATCTCTCCAATCCCTCAAAGAATTATTTTTAATAAATATAGAAATAGAAAAATTTAAAGATAAAATGTTTAAGGACATGAATTAATGTTTCAAACATCATGACATTTGTACTTGAAGACATATTATCTACATAAAATTATGTTAGTGTGACAAGGTATGTAAATAAGTGTTTCATAAAGTTTTCTTGACTATTTCAGAAAGTTTTGGTGTACTCTTGTCAGATTTGGCCCAGTCACCACTGTTTTTCCTTCTGGCTAACTAAAATGATGTACTAGTATAAATAAAGGGACAACTTGCAATTTCCTTGTTATAAATTTGTACTTCCATTACTAATAATCACCATAATTCCTGTTTCTCTAAAGGAGGGATTAGGTGAGGGGAGAAGAGGTGGACAGAGAGAGTATGGAGAGAGATGACTGAAATGGGTGGCATTTAGGGGGTGATGTGGAAATCTAGTGTAGTGGAAACTTCCTGGAACCTATGAGGATGACCCCAGAGAGGTCTCCTAGTAATGGAGGATATGGAGCCATCTTCTGTAACCATGATAAGCTTCCAGTGGTGACACTGGGACTTCAACCAAGCCTTTACAAAGCATTCAACCCACAGCCTGTCCTGCCTTCAAGAGAGCCGGGGACCAGAGGCTGGATGGCCTAGAGACCTAGGATAGAACCAAACATGACTGACAAAAAAGTCAACAAAATGATCCCTAATGATATTCTGCTCTGCTCATAGATCGGTGCCTAGCCCAACTGTCACCAAAGAGGCTTCCTCCAGCAACTGATGGGAGCAGATGCAGAGACCCACAACCAAACATTAGGTGGAGCTCATGGAACTCTGTAGAAGATGGGGAGGAAGACTTGTAGGAGCCAGAGGGGTTGAGGACACCAGGATAACACTTCCCACAAAATCAACTAAGCAGTGCTCATAGGGGCTTGCTGAGACTGAAGCAGCAATTATGGAGCCTGCATGAGACTGTGCTACATGCTGTGGTTGTTTAGCTTGGGATTTCTCTTATATTCCAAATAGTGGGAGAGGGGTTGTCTCTGACTCTTTTGTCTGTTCATGAGACCCCATTTCCTCCTACTGGATTGCCATGCCCAGCCATGATATGAGGATTTATGCCTAGTCTATTGTATCTTGCTATGCAGTGTTCAGTTGATATCACTGGGAGCCTGCTTTTTTCTGAAGGGAAATGGAGGAGCAGGGGATCTGGGGGAGAAGGGAGGTGGGGAAGTATGGGAAGAAGGGGAGGGAAGGGAAACTGAAGTCAGAAGAATAAAGAAAAATAAGGCAAAATGAATTTTAAGCCACTTCTTTGTGATATGATGATTCATATATCTATAACTATAATATTTCAGAGTTATTTTCAATGTATGAATGAAAACAAACTAACAATAGCAAACAGTGTGTCCCGCAAACAATGGGCCTGTGGTGTTCGATATAGTTGAACTCTATTAATCCTAATTATTTTTTTAATTTACAAAATAAAAAGATAGACATTCTAAAATTTCCTCTTGAACCTAATAGGCAATGCCAGGCAGGGTATACAGACATCTCCTCAGAGTTAGTTACTAAAAGAAACACACCATCTTAGGCATTTCCTTTTTCCCTACATATCTCTACTCCTCAACAAGCCAAGAATTCTCACTGAGCATTTACTATTGACTCAGCACCTACAGTCAGTATGATGGTTAATATTGTCAACTTGACAGGATCTAGAATCACTTGAAAAACAAACCTCTGGGCAAGCCTATGAGAGGTTATCGAGATTTAAGTTAACTGAGGTGGGAAGACCCACCCTGAATGTGGGTGGCACCACCCTATGGGCAGGAGTGCCAGCTCAAATAAAAAGAAGAAAGCCAGCTGAGCACAAGCATTTCCTTCTTTCTGCTTCCTGACTGTAGATGCAATGTGACCAACTGCCTCAAACACTAGCCACCATGACTTCTCCACTATGGTAGATTGTCTCTGCAAACTGAGAGATGAAATAAACTCTTCTTTCATGCTTTTATTGGGTGTTTGTTTGACCCCCCCAATGCAGAAAGGAACTGTTACAGTGGAGAAGGGAATAGTTGAGCTTATTAAATTATTTTCTAATTGTTCAGACATAGTATAATATGTAAGAGACCCTTCTTTCATGGACTCAACACATCCTGAGCACACAGGTATGTACTAATAGTTCTAGGTACTGGAGAGATAGAGAGGTAAGAAAAATATTATCTCTGAGATACTTAAGCTTTCAGGTGAATAAATAGATAATTGAAGCTTAGAATCATTAAGTGAACTCTTCATCACACAGTCAGTGGGTTTCAAACAAGTAGACTCAGCTGGAGAGTCTTGGTAAGTGCAGATGTAAAGGCACCCTAGGTCAATTAAATCATCAGTTCTACAGTAAGACCTAACACAAACATTATCTTTAATTACTGCCTCCACCAAGTACTATGCATAGGCCACTGTAATAAGCCATGGAGGCAAGGCCAGAGCCAGATATGTCTAAAGCCGATGTGCTTTCCTACACACCACACAGTGATATGTGAAAGCCACTACTTCAACAGCAGTTTCCTGACCAGTCACAGACATCTGAAAACACTTTGCCAGAGATGCTTTGCAAAAATCTATGGAGATCGGCCGGCCTGACCCCTACCGAGGTGAGTGTACCCTCTGCTCTTGCCCAACTCCTGCCCAAAGTCCCATTCACCCCGATCTCTCTGGGCCTGCACCTGCTTGGAGTGGACCCGCCCAGCCAGGGAGTATCTCCTTGAGTCTGGAAACACCCCACTCTTCCTTCACCCTCCGCCTGCCTAACCCCTACCGAGGTCTGAGCCCTACCTAGTGAGGAGACTACCAGGAGCGGCAAGACCGTCCAGAGCTGCGGATATTGAAGTCTTGGCCCACACACAATACTGGGTCACAAGAAGAGATAGAGAGACCCCACCTGCACCCACTGGAAGAAGAAATGGAAAGAAGATAGAATAAAAACACACTCAACATCAGAAAGACCAATATGACACCACCAGAATCTAGGGAATCCACACCAGCAAGATCTGAAAAGGCCAACACGGAGGATGAAGAAGAGATGGACTTCAAAAATTATCTTAGGAAGATAATAGAGACCTTTAAAGAGGAAACAAGAAAATCCCTTAAAGAAATAGAAGAAAAAAAACAAGCAAAAAATTAAATGAAATGGAGGAAAAGACAAACCAGAAAAATTCAAGAAATAAACAAATCTCTTAAAGAATCTAAAGAAAGGCAAGAAAAAACAACCAAATAAGTGAAGGAAGCACTCAAAACAGTTCAAGGCATGAAAGCAGAAATAGACACATTAAGGAAAACACAGAATGAGGCAATGCTGGAAATATAAAGGCTGGATAAATGGTCAGGAACTAAAGATGTGAGTATAACCAATAGAATTCAAGACATGGAAGGGAGAATCTCAGTTGTTGAAGACTCGCTAGAGGATATACAGTCATCGACCAAGAAAATCTCAAGTGCAACAAATCCCTAACACAAAATATCCAGGAAATATTGGACACTGTGAAAAGGCCAAACCTAAGAATAATAGGTATAGAATAAGGTGAAGAAATAATGCTCAAAGGTACAGAAAACATATTAAATAAAATCATAGAAGAAAACTTCCCCAACCTACAGAAGGATATGCCTATGAAAGTACAAGAAGCTTACAGAACACCAAACAGACCACAAAAAGAAGTCCCCTCGACACATAATAATCAAAACACCAAACCTACAGAATAAAGAGAAAATATTAAGAACAGCAAAGGAAGAAGACCAAGTAACATATAAAGGCAGACCTATCAGATTCACACCCGTCTTCTCAATGGAAACTTTGAAAGCCAGAAGGTCCTGGATAGATATCCTAAAAACACTAAGGGAGCATGGATGCCAACCCAGACTACTGTACCCAGCAAAACTTTCAATCACTATAGATGAAGAAAACACAATATTCCATGACAAAAAAGATTTAAACAATACATATCCACAAATCCAGTACTACAGAAAGTTCTGGAAGGAAAACTCCAACCCAACGAAGATAACTGAATTCACAAAAGCATAGGCAATAGATAATCCAATTTTACCTAACACTAAAAGAAACAGGTAGGCAAAATACACACACAATGGCACCACCAACAGTAAATCCAAAACAAACAAGAACCAACAATCAATGGACATTAATATCCCTCAATATCAACGGTCTTAACCTGCCCATAAAAAGATACAGGCTAACAGAATGGATACAAACACAGAATCCATCCTTCGGCTGCATACAAGAAATACATCTCAATGTCAAAGATACATGTTAACTCAGAGTAAAGGGTTGGGAAAAGATTTTCCAATCAAATGAGCCCAAGAAACAAGCTGGTGTAGCAATCCTAGTATCTAACAAATTGGACTTCAAACTAAAATCAATAAAAAGAGATGAAGAAGGACATTTCATACACATCACAGGAAAAGTCCATCAAGATGAAGTCTCCATCCTGAACATCTATGCCACAAATATGATGACAGCCACATTTGAAAAGAAACATTACTAAAGCACAAACCACACACTCTTATACTAGGAGACTTCAACACTCCCTTTCACCACTAGACAGGACCACCAGACAGAAACGTAACAAAGAAAAAAGGGATCTAACAGAAGTGAATACACAACTGGGTTTAACAGATATCTATAGAACATTCCATCCAAACACAAAAGAAAATACCTTCTTCTCAGCGCCACATGGAGCCTTCTCTAAAATTGACCACATAGTTGGCAACAAAGCAAACCTCCACAGATACAAAAGAATTGAAATAACCCCCTGTATCTTATCAGATCACCATGTTTAAAGGTAGAATTCAACAACAATACAAATTGCAGAAAACCTACATACTTGTGGAAATTGAATAACACCCAATTGCACCATTCCTGGGTTGAGGAAGAAATTAAAGACTTTCTAGAATTTGATGAGAATGTAGACACAACATACCCAAACTTACCGGACACTCTGAAAGCAGTGCTAAGAGAAAAGTTCATAGCACTAAGTGCCCACATGAAGAAACTGGAGAAAAGTCACACTAGAGAATTGACAGAACAAGTGAAACCTTTAGAGCAAAAAGAAGCAAACTCGCCACGGAGGAGCAGACACCAGGAAATAATCAAACTGAGAGCTAAAATCAATGAAGTAGAAACTAGGAAAACATTACAAAGAGTTGGTTCTTTGAGAAGATCAACAAGATAGACAAACATCTATCCAAACTAACCAAAAGGCAGAGAGAGAGAGCATGCTAATTAACAAAATCAGAAACAAAAAGGGGGATATAACAACGGACACTGAGGAAATCCAAAGAATCATCAGGTAATACTTTGAAAACCTGTACTCCACAAAATTTGAAAATCTAAAGGAAATGGACAATTTTGTGTATAGATATCACTTACCAAAACTAAACCAAGAACAGGTAAGCAGTTTAAATCGACCTATAACCCCTAATGAAATAGAAGCCTCCCAACCAAAAAAAGCCCAGGGCCCGAATGGGAAGGGCTAGGAACTCCTGAGCTGATTGGGAGCATGAGGGTAGGGGAGAGGGAGCTGTCAGAATGAGAGGATAAGATGAGGAGGGGAGAGGAGGAAATGGAGGACCAGAAATGTTGAGTTGGGGGAAGAATAGAAGAGAGCAGGATGAGAGATACCATATCAGAGGGAACCATTATAGGTCCAAGGAGAGATCTGGTACTAGGGAGATTTCTAGAGATCTACAAGGATGACACAAACTGACAATCTAGGCAATGGTGGAGAGGATAACCTAAATGCCCTCCCCCTATAATGAGACTGATGACTACTTTTTATGCCATCCTAGAGCCCTCATCCAGTGGCTGATGGAAGCAAAAGCAGATACACACAGATATACACTGAACTGAATTCTGGAACCCAATTGCAGAGAGGGAGGAATGAAGATCGAAGGGGCCGGTACCAGGCTGGTGAAACCCACAGAAACATCTGGCCCTCACAAGGGGGAACACATGAACCCCAGACTGTTGTTTGGGAGGCCAGCACAGGATTGATCCAGACCCCTGAACATGGATGTCAATTAGGAGGCCTCCACACTCTAGGGAGACCCTGGTACTGGATTAGTATTTTTCCCTTGTGTAGGAAGGGACTTTGAGAGCCCATCCCACTCGAAGGGATGCCATTCCTTGACTCTTGGCCTGGACACATGGGGAAGTGCCTAGGCCCGGCCCAGTATGATGTGGTGGAGCCCCCATTGAGGGCCCTACCCTGCCTGGGGAGTAGAGGGTGGATGGGGTGGGAGGCAAGTTGGGGGTTGGAGGGAGGCTTGGGGGTAGGGGGTAGGGGAGGGAGACAGAGAAGGGATTGACATGTGAAGCAAGCTTGTTCCTAATTTGAACTAATAAAAAAAAATAAGGAGAAAAAGAAGAAAAGAAAACATACACTCACTTAACATTATGCAGATTGTATTTAGGAATATATATGTATCTATACCTACATAAGCGTATGTAACAATAACTAAGATAACTAATTTAAAAAAAAGAGGCCATGGACTTGAAGGAGAGCAAGGAGGGGTTTATGGGAGGGTTTGCAATTTTGAAAGGGGGAATTGATGCTATTATATTATAATCTTTAAAAAGAAATAATTTTAAAAATTCAAAAAAATCTATGTAGATCAAAAAAGAACAGTGAGGCCTTTCTGGCCAAGACCTTACTAAGACAATAGCATAACAAGATCTCTGAGAGGTAGAAGATGGAATGCTAGCTGGAAGGTGACCCAGAGAGACAATGGCACTGATGAGTTGTTCCAATGTGTTATAAAACTGCTGACAAAATAATATGGGGTATAGCTTAGGAGTGATAATATCACCATGCCTGGAGCAGAGATGACCATAATGACTGAATCACTACCACATAATGATCAGACACATCAAAAAACAAAACAAAAGAAAAATCAGACTCAGCAACAGTCATTGAAAATAACCCATAATATCCTTCTTTTGGTTCAAAAAGCATTTTTCTCAATACAGTAATTTCCCCAAATGGTAATAAATAAAGGGAAAAAATTATCCCAGCAAAGAACCCATCACTAGGACAGCAATATGAAATTCTTCCCCAAAGCCTCTGACTGTAGGGTAGCTATTATTATCACCATTTATAGATGGAGAAAGCAAAGGTCAAAAGTCAAGAGCTTTTGAAAGAATTGCTCAATCTTTCCATTTGAATTTGCATTTACTCCTCCCTCCTCATACTTACTCTTTAAAGTGAGCCAGAAATGTTCTCAAGAGCCAATGAGGTCTTCTAAAATCCTTTAGACAAATGCCTAAGGCAGTAGTTCTCAAAGTAGTCCTTGGGCCAGTAGGTCACACATGACTGGGAAAACTAGGTATAAAAGCCCTGATCCCTACATTTCTCCACTGCTCGTGGGAATGCCAACTTGTACAGCCACTTTGGAAATCAGTATGGTGACTCCTCAGGAAAATGGGAATCAGTCTACCACAAGATCCAGCAATTGCACTCTTAGGCATATACCCAAAAGAAGCACATTCATACAACAAGGACATCTGTTCAACGATGTTCATAGCAGCACTATTTGTAATAGCCAGAAACTGGAAGCAGCCTAGGTGACCCTCTACCAAAGAATGGATATAGAAAATGTGGTACATTTACACAATGGAGTACTACTCAGCAGAAAAAAAAAACAATGAAATCTTGAAATTTGCAGGAAAATGGATGGAACTCGAAGAAACCATTCTGAGCAAGGTAACCCAATCACAAAAGACAAACATGATATGTACTCACTCACATGTGGATTTTAGACATAGAGTAAAAGATTACCAGCCTACAATCCACACTGCCAGAGAAACTAGTAAACGGGGAGGACCCTAAAAGAGACAAACATTGTCCCCTGGAGAAGGGGAAAGGGTCAAGATCCCCTGAGCAAATTGAGAGCATGGGAAGGGGGAGGAGGGAACTACAAGAATGAAAAGGGAAGAAGAGGAAGGATGCAGAGGTCATGAGGGAGCAGAAAGGTTGAGTCAGGTGTAGAATAGAAGAAAGAGTTTGTGATAGGTAGGGTTTTAGTTGGGGGGTAGGGGAGGATGGGAGCGAGAAGGGAACTGGGATTGTCATGTAAATCAATCTTGTTCCTAATTCAAATAAAAAAGCCCTGATCCCTACCCTAGATCTATCACTGCATTAATAACTATAGTAATGGGGCCCCAGAAATTTGTATGTTAACAAGTCCTACCCAGTCTATTCTGATATATGTCATGGTTGAGAACTGATAGTGTAAGAAAATCCCATCTTCCTAATGATCTGCATCTCACAATGCTCCAATTTATAAGACCTCAGATCTAGTGTAAGGCACCACTACTCTTCTCATTGTCTCATAGTCCTAGGGACAATGGTAGCTTCTTGATGTTATTAAGAATGTGGATTGACATTTTGTATCTCATTTGGCCTTTCATTTTCTCCCATCATCTCTGTAACTACTTCTGTATATATTTTCTTTGTTTGAAATACCACTATGGACTGAATGTGTAGCCCTCTAGATTTACATGTTAAAACTGTTACACTAATGCATTGACATCTGATTACGGGGACCTTGAAATTTCATTGGATTGAGAGGATATCATGAAGGCAAACACTTATTTATTTATTTTAAACTATAGATGCATAATCACTATAAATGGAGTCAGAAAGAGATGGAAGTAACTTGAAGGATGCAGCCCTCCTTACTTACTCACTTTTTCTCCACTTGAACCATCACCTCTTTTTTCTATGGCAACCTCTAGATTATGCCTCCAATTTTGCACCCCAACCATTTGCTCCCCTGAACTACAAGAGTCAATGTAGTCTCTGTATCATCACTTCTGGTGGGGTGTCTCTTGCTCCATTATTTTTTTATATACTGCCTACCAAGAGTCAGCGGTTGAAGATGTGGGTTCAATGCTAGAGTTCTTGTTTAGCACTTGCAAGATACTGGGTTCAATCTGCAGTAACGCAAGAAAAATTTCTGTATTACTGTCAACATATCTAATCATTTAGGAGGAATGTCCCCATCCTACCACGTGAGCAGTAGGCTTGATCTAAAGATTGAAGCAGCAATCAAGAAATGAGCAGTTGATCCCAACCAAAGACACATTTGGAACATAAAAAATAACAGAAGAATTGCAAACACTAGCAATATATATATATATATATATATATATATATATTCTGATATAACTAATCAGAAATATGCTGCTACAGGTTGGACATCTCTAACCTACAAATAAAAAAATCCAAAGTGCCTCCAAATCTGAAAGGCTCTGCATATTAACACAAGACTACAAGTAAAAATTTCTATATGTCATAATGTCATAACAGGACACAAAATGCAGGCACACCAAATCTATCTTATGAAATGACCTTCAGTCTAAGTTTAGGTGTACATAAACACAAATGTTGAGTTTTGTGTCTACAATGAAATCTCATCTTATCATGTATATGCAAATACTCCAAATTCAGAAAAAAAATCTAAGTTCTAATCCACATCTAGTACCAAGCATTTGGATCTGAAATGTTTAACAAATATCTCTAAAACCACCAAAGAAGTTTTAAAAGTACCTATTTTGCATACAGGAACAAGTATGGAACAAAGAGATGGAGTATGAAAACAAATGTGAACCAATTCAGAATATCATCTCTGCTTGTTAATTATGAGTCACTGTACAAATCACCGACTATGGAAAATAGAGGCCACTTAGAGAACTTCTCTGAGATGACAGATCATTATTAATCTTGATGTTAGTCAATGTCAAAGTGACCTATGTACAGTTTCCAACAGCAAATTCTCAGAACAGAGGCAGCACAGAAACACCAAATAGAAGGGCAGATGGGAAGAGGTTGGAAGCAATAAGCCTTCTCTATCCATCCTGAGCCCTAAACAGCCTGTCAGATTCTAGCCTCTAACTTCGAAGGCAGTATCTGTATTCACATTAGTTCCACCATGCCAGATGTTCAGCATGGCCTTTTTCCTCTCTTCCCTACCTGAAGAAATATTTCTTATCCTTTGGGATTCTGATCACAGGTCACACATGGTGGTGGTAAAGCATTTGGTAAATGTCTAGAAACTTTAAAGTGCCTACTATGTGAGAGGCACTATGCTGCACTTCAAAACTACAAAAGCTATTTCACTAAGTTGTGGCAAGATTTGTGGAGCTGTAAAAACAAACAAAACAAAACAAAACAAAAACAAAAACAAAAACAACAAAAAACAAAAAACAAAAAACACTAGTCATTTCAAAAGAATAGTATAAGCTCTTTCTTTGATAAAAGTATCTCTAGGGAAAATCACACTCCTTCTCCCCCAGACATACAGACAGACTCCATTTCCCAGGCTCTCTTACAGTTAGATGTGTCACAAGGCTGAGTCATGTCTTAGGAAATGTTGACAGAATTGACTTATCCCACTTGAAGGCCTTTCCACAAACACCTATACAATCCTTCACCTACTCTCTTTCTTTAGCCACCAGCTGAATGGAGAGAGTTCCACAATCCTAAAGGAAGGTCAAGCTACAAGACAGAACTATCCTGTCATATATTTTACAGGATCATAGGGCAATGAGAGTTTATAGACACTTTTTACAGCACCTGGCACATACAGTAACTATGGAGACCCTAGAAGACCTTTCCTCAATTAGACTTTTCAGATTACACAAGTGAGGTCCAAATATGATAGATCAGCAGGGAATTCAGTCCAGAAGTACATTTTTTTGCTCAGCACAATGCAAGGACCTAGAAAACAAAGGCTAAGAAGGGGAATGGAAGGAAGGAGAGAGGAGGGGGTTGGAAGACAGACACATAAAATGGGGACAAAAGCAGGAAAGAAGACAGACTCAAAAAGTAATGTAATCAGCAATGTGAAACCTTACTATGACATGGAAAGTGCTGTCAATCTTTTCAAGACACATATAGTATCTTAAAAAGCTCATAAGTGTTCGTGGAACTCCCATTTTTTGATGAGTTGGTTGTTAGAAAACTGTAAAACATCTTGGTTTATGTTTATGCTTAAGTGAAATTTTCTATGAACATAACATCTGCAGGAGCCTTCTATCTAAACGTTGTTCTACAGTTGTTCATTGTGTTCAATTTGGGTAAGTTATCAATTTAACATGAACTACATGAAAATCTCCCTCCAGTTTTTCCTCCTGCAGTTGCTACAAAAAGTCCCATTTATAAAATACAATCACTACCAGAGTTTTATGGCCCTGGTTATAAATTAAGCTTTGGAAAAAATCAAATTAATACAATTTCCAAAAGTTCCTACTATCTTAGAATGAAGTTCAGAGTCACCAGAAGAAACTGACTCCCTAGCTCCTGAACAATGAGTACACAGTGTGGCAAATACCTCCTTTTGGTAGAAACCAGCATGTGAATCCAAAATGTGCTCAGCAACACAATGGCATATGGAGAAAGAAGAGTACTTGGGTTTCATTTCCTAGTACAGGTTGAGCAACCCCAATGGAGGAACTTGAAACCCAAAATGCTCCAAAATCTACAACATTTTAAGCAGTAACTTTACACCATACATAGAAAAGTCCACACCTAACTCCTGTGAAAAGTCCCAGTCAAAATATGCATATGTTACAAATATTATATAAAATTGTAAGTCTACATGCATATGTCATACATGAAATACAATGAATGTTGTATTTAGACTTGGATCCTATTACCAATATATCTCATTAAGTATATGTCCACTTCTGGGCCCATGTTCCTTGAATAAGGGATGCTTAACCTCTAATTTTAGAGCTATGAAATGTTTACAAAGTAGTTTTATAATACAGTGATCCCTCCCCATTTTCCTCATCCCCAAAAAAGAGAATCATAAAACTATACTGGGATGCCTGTTTAAAATTAAGATTCCTGGGGCCAGAGAGATGGCTCAGTTATTAAGAACACTAGTTGCTCTTCCAGAGGACCCAAGTTGGGTTCCCAGTACGCATGTGTCAGCTCACAACTGACTATGATTCCAGTCCCGTGGAGATCCAATGCCCTCCTCTTCCCTCCACGGGTCCCAGGCACCCTCGTGGTACACACTTGCATATACATGTAGACAAAACATTCATAATACAAAATGAAATATAGATTTCTGGCCCCCCTGCAGACCTACTACACAAGACTCTGTGGAGGAGATGGTGTTTGCATATGTATTTTCAACAAGGGCCTAAGGAGATATGGCAGGTAGCACTTGCCCTAGATAGGGCACATTGGAATAGAAAAGCTTACCATCACATAGGATTACCCACTGTCAGATTCAATTTTCACTTAGCAAATCTCTAAAGGATCACTATTTCTCCCTAGATGGTAAAGTTATTGTTTCTTCTGTGATTTTCTTTTTTTTTTTTGTATGTTATCAATGAACATGGAAGATATCTTAAACAGCTGCAGCTTTTTTGAAATCTAGATGTTTCTATGGGGTAGAAGTAGGCATTAGATGCTAAATTTTATACCTAGGATTTCTGTAAGCACCTGTAAAAAGAAACTTAATGTTTGGAAACATGGACAGTATCTGAATCATAAAATATTTGTGTTTTTACCATAGCACAGCAATTAGTTTTAGTGAATTGTTTTTCTAAACGTGTTCACCTTTCATTTTCTGTATCAAATATAAATGGTTTAATGAGCATTTTTAGGACATTTTCACTGTAGTCCTAAGCTAGCAAAGCTACAAACCCTAAACATTATTTAAAATAAGAAACGTGATCATTCCTAAAGTTGTTTCATCCATCCAATTTTCCTACAGACCTCAAAGTATTCTTGTCTTTTCCACACAGGTAATTTGGTCTGTTGCCAGAAAATGACTTGCTGACAAAAAATAAACAGAAAGAACAAAATGCAGCAAAAGACCAAGAATGGACTGGAGGGAGTTTTTATATAGAAATCTCAGGAAATACATCATCACTAACTAGTTCCCAAAACTAATAAACCATTTAGGTTCTCAGAGAAAACGTATGGAGAAATAAGAAATTAGGGTAAATAAGGGACAAAAACCATTGTGTAGTTGTTGTCATCTCGGCAAGTGAATTACCCCAGACAATGATGTGGGCCAATTTATCACAAAGGGCACTGTAATTTTCCCTGTGACTGTTTTGCTGTAACTTTCTTTAAAAGCAATTTTCAAAGCACATGAAAAATGGAGACCTTTCTAATTTATAGAGAAAACAAAAGCCACAGTAAAATGCACATGGAAGTTCTTACTTCTTCCTCTCAGAGCCTAATATCCTAAACAAATCTTTAAAATATTGTGGGACGCGAACCACCACATTCTCCGAGGGGCCGATGTCTTTCAAGTGTGGGTAGAGTCTGGTATCAATGACCTTCTTGATATAGCCCAGCCAGTCAAACTGAGGATAGAGAAAACAAATGAAACCTATGTTAAGGCAGCAAGTAAGCAGGAAGGCATTCAAGTAGAGTAGGCTGAGCATAATCTATACCATCCAAATCATTAACGATGAAACTGCTCATCATTTGCTTATCCAGAAGCTGAAGCCAAATCATTGCCACTCAGACCTATGGCTTTCATTACAAATGGAGCCTATGTTCTGTATCACAAACTTCTGGAACAGTAGACACTCTCATGTTGTAATATATGATGCACTCCCTCGGCTGCTCCAGCCCTCTTCACCCACCATCTTTCTATCTTGTTCCCTTAGCCTTACTTCTCTCCAAGCCCTTCTCTTCTGTGAGTTTAGTTCACTCCTCTAATCCCTTACTCTCCTTCCCTCAATACTCTCCCTGTAACTCTCATGTTCCCCCTCTTCCTCCCCTAAAGTCAGATACAGATCCCTTAGCACACTATTGGTCTTCTCTTCTGTGTGACCTCTCTTATTCCAGGAGGGGCAAAAAGCCACAACATAATAACCCACCTCCATTCTATAGAGCATCGTGCTTCTCTAAAACAATCACTGCTTCGTATTTTGTATTGGCTTCACTAAAGGCCATTTGCCAACTCTTTCCCCTTTTTCTGCCTCCACTACTAGTGAACCTCCAAACCAGTTACTTACTTGTCTAGCAACCACTTCCTGACCTCTGGCCCCATAGCAGGGATGGTCACATGACCAAATTCTAGTCAGAATTAAAATCAAGTCATCTAGGAACATTCTGAAAAGGGACTTTTCTGTTTACCCAGGTAAAATAAACAAGTCAGACGGGACCATGGGTCCTTCCGCATTTGCCTTGCCCTAATGTGGAAGAGCTACAGTGGTCACTTTATAATCATGTTATCAAAATGAAGTAAAAAAGGCCTGAGGAGGGTAAAATGTCAAGATAAGGTCTATACAATGTTAAACAGCTGAACAAACACCAACTAGTGCCCATAGCTGTGTTGTAAGAGTGGCCTTCCTGTTTTAAGCCATTGTCAGAAAGCTCTTAGTATTCTCTACATCTGAGGAAATCCCACTGCACACACAAGGGTACATTATGTGATAATTGAAAAGAAAGATAATCAAATGATGAATAGTAAGATTTACGAGTTACAAGGCTAACTTTTATACACAGATGAAATATAATCCCTTGTAAAATATCAGGTAACAGAAAATTTTCTTGCAGAGAGTTTTCACCAACCTGGGGAATCATAGCACTGAGTTCTGAGATGTTCATTTTATTATACATAGCCTCACTGGTTCGGTTTTCATGTGGAATCATTATCTGTCAAAAAGAGATTTGGGTTATTTTTTCAAATGAATAATTTATTATTGCATGACAGCTTTTCACATGTGCCAAAACATCTGTATATTATTATCAACTTTTTCAAGACTTTGGTGTGATGCCCAGCTGTGGAGAAAAAATGAAAAAAACAAGCAAACAGCATTTTAGACAGGATAAAGAAAATAAAAAGAAACTTAGATATCCTCTTCAGTGGGAAATATTGTCCCCAGTACAAAAAGAATTTCCCAGAATGCCCTTCTCCTCTACCATGTGAATGGTCCAAGTCCATCGCTGGCTCAGTTTTGAGAACCAAGCTGAAGTTGCACAACTAAGGTCAACATTCCATGTTTACCTATGGTATTCTGACAATGACCTCAGTTCATTCACCTCTAGGGGATGGTCAATGAGAAAAAGGAAGCTATGTGCATATCATTGGCACCTGTGGATAATTTTTTTGACCTTCTGATTTCCCACTGCTAGAGGTATGAATTTGGTCACCGCCTAGGCAGACAATTCACAAGCTTCTAGCCTCTTCCATATTTAGTCTAAAAACTGCAATAATGACTCTTCCTCAAGAGTCATCTTAACCCCGTCCATTGACCAACCATAGCTCCCTTACCCATATTATTATTTTGCTTTAGGGCCTTCTTTCTACTCCCCCGCATCCATCTAGCCATCTCCCATAACTGTCACCTACAACTCTCCTACCCTCATGCCTCTTGCCCATTATCACCATCTCCATGGCTGGCACTTAACTGAAGACTTTGTCTGAGGTTTATGTTCTCTAACAAGCCTTTGCAATTGAACTCTACTTCAGGACAACTCCATGGACAAGTCCTCTCTCTACTTGTTCAGGCTCTCAGACAGAGATAGGGTACATGCATATTTTGTAGCAATCTTTACTCATTCAGATTTGATAAGGCTTTTTTTATTTCTGAGTCTCATAAACTTCCCTAAGACTATGCATCTGGGTAATTTGGGATGTGACGAGTCACCTGAAGACTAAGGGAATGAGAGGAACATTCCTACTAAGAAAAAACACCATCACAGATATTTCAAGGAAAAATCACAAAGGCTAAATGAAAGGCAGTTGCCCCTCTCTTCTAAGTCCTTTAGTGTCTAATTGTCTCCCTCCCCACTCTCCATTGCAGAGGTGACCTGCCCCTTTCCTTTCCATTTCCTTGTTTTTTTTTTTTTTTTTTGAATCCTAAAGCATTGCCTCAGAGGATTTCTACATGTCTCTCCCACCCTCCTCCTTTCTCAACTGAGAGCCCAAGCTCCAGCTGAAACCCTTTGGCCTCAAAGCTGTTTTCAGCTCTGTAGCAGCTGCTCCCCTCCACACAATGGATTTGTCACTTCATTTACCCTCTCAGCAATTCGGTCTTGCCTCAGCCCAGCTGTTTTTAGATTTCTTTTTGGTCTAACTCTCTGGCTCAAGGCATGGCCTTCCATGCTATTTATCACACCTTCAGTTCAAATTAGTACTCTACTCTGGGCCTCCTATTTGTTTTGGAAGGGAATCCAGACAGCTTGTAGACATGGCTTACAGGCACATCTGCAAGAAGCTTCACAACATTCATGGGACATGCAATAATAAACTTTTTAAAGTGAAATTGGGTTCATTAAGAATACGTTTTACACTGAGATGAACTCTGGAATCCAGTTGCAGAGAGGAAGGACCAGGCTGGAGAAACCCACAGAAACAGCTGACCTGAACAAGGGGTTGCTCATGGATCCCAGACTGATAGCTGGAAAACCAGCATAGGACTGTTTCAGACCCCCTGAAGGAGGAAATCAGTTTGGAGGTCTGGGCAATGTATGGGGCCACTGGTAATAGTGGGTCAGTATTTACCCCTAGTACACAAATGGACTTTGGGAGCCCACTTCACATTGAGGGATATTCTCTCAGCCTAGACACACTGGGGAGGGTCTAGGCCCTGCTCCAAATGATATTACAGACCATGAAGATCCCCCAAAGAAGGCCTCACCCTCCCTGGGGAGCAGAAAGGAGTTGGGATGGGGGGGATCGGTGAGGGGCAAGGGAGGAGAGGAGGGAGAGGGAACTAAGATTGACATGTAAAAGAAGCTTGTTTCTAATTTAAATTTAAAAATGGAGATAAAGAATACATTTTATAGGACTTCTTAGGAATGGATAAATGAGTTGTATGATCTTTTAGGGTTGCAGTAGTGGATAAATGTGTGGTGTTTTCCGTGTTTAGACATCTTATATTTTCGTTCTCAGATTCAAGAAAAAGCAACTACTTTGGACCAAAATCCCATGGCCCAGAGAACTGGGTCAGTAGAACTTAAGCAACAGCTGAGGCCAGCACTGGTCAGTATCTGCTGGTCCGTTGGGCTGACCCAGCCCATTGGCATCACTACCTGGGGTTGGAATAGCAGGATAGGGGTTTGAAAGGTGGCTTCCTACCCAGATAATCAAAAAGCTAATGTAAACAATTAAGCCCTACCATGTCAGGTTTATCAAAAATAATGTGTTGTGGTTTTACCCAAGATTTCTCCACTTTCCTCAAGGCTGGAAACAAATGTCTGTTGAAATTTTAAATAGAATCATTTGCATTTTGTAAAAACAATAAAAGAAAATACGTTTTAATACAGAGTGAAGTAGAAAGACGCAGGGAGAAAATATTAAGGACAGCATTATATGCCCTAGAGTAAACACAGGATTGATGAAAGAGTTTTCAAGAATGAACTAGAAGAGCACATATGCCAGAGTGCCTGTAAGTCAGAGAATAACTTTGGACACTGTTCCTCACCTACTTTGTTTGAGGCAGGATCTCTCGTTTTTTGTCTGCTACTGCACTGTGTATACCAGTCTAACTGGTTCCTGAGCTTCCCAGAATTCTCTTGTTTTCGCCTCCCATCTCCAAGTAGAAGCACTAAAATTATAGACAGGTACCACTACTCCTGGCCTTACATGAATTCTGATCCTTATGCTTATACAATAATTGCTTTAACCTACTGAGTCATCAACCTAGCCCCCAGAAAGAGCCTTTCTGTTTCAAGTAGGAAGTTAAAGATATATCATCACTGTAAGGGGAGACCAAATTCCTCAACCCTACCCTTCATCCCAACTCCATATCTCAACATACTACCACCAGTTTACAAAATACAAAACCAATAAATACTTGGACCTCAGAGTTTTTAGCAACTTCCATAATAAAAAATCACTAAGGTCTCCCACAAGTAAATGTCACCATATTTATTCTCTCTGAACATGAAAACATTTAGGGATTTTATACATTAGTTCTTCTAGAAAACACTCATTCTATAAACAAAGCCATTTAGGATTTACCATTCTCCAACAAATTGGTTCCCCACCCCCATTTTGTCTCTAACATGAGCCAGAAAGAATTTAAGGCCCAGAGGGAGAGGGAGAGGGAACCTAACACTAGGCACCACTGGGTGTGGTTGCACACACCTTTAATCCCATCACTCCAGGAGGCAGAGGCAGGTAGGTATCTGCATTCCAAACTATAATTATCTACCTAGGGAGTTCCAGGACAGCTGGAGTTACACAGTAAGATCTTGTCTTGAAAAAAAAAGGAATGTAAAAGTAAAGAATGGTAGACACAAAATAGCACCAACAAGGCAGCCTTAAAGTGTGTCCTATACAATTTCTGCATCAAACCTCACATGCAATATTGATAGATAAATTTCTCTGAGATCAAAATTTATCGGTCACATGGAGTAGGAATAATACAAAAAAGCAGGTTGGGTTAAAAATTACCTTCCAGGGGTCTCACACTTTCTACGGATCAGAAGAGGGATGGGAGGGAGGTCGGTGGGGGGCATGGGAGGATGGGAGGGTGAGGGAACTGGGATTGATATATAAAATAAGATTGTTTTTAATTTAAATTAAAAGAGATTATGTCCATAAAAATTTACCTTCCAGAACTGAGGGTGTAGCCTAGTAGTGGTGACATACTTGACATGTGTGATGCCCTGCATTCACCTCACAGCACTAGAAAAAAAGGAAGGAAGGAAGGAAGGAAGGAAGGAAGGAAGGAAGGAAGGAAGGAAGAAAGAAAGGAAACCCAACTTTCAATGAAATAAGTATTTATTGAACAGCTGTCTTCTCTTTGAGTCCTATAAGACTTTCTCTGAGAAAACAGGTTTCCTTGCTGGCATTCTTTAATCACAGTAGAGTAGCACATAGATATCGACTAGGCTTAAATCAGAAGTAGAAGGAATGAGGAGCTCTTAATTCCTGTAGTGGTTCTTCTTACTTCCCATAGAAGGTGCAATTACTATCTTGAACCCAGAAGGCAATGACACAGATGGTTACCATTTGATTGAAATTGATACTGTATTGTTTACAAAATAAGGAAAAGAAAAGGGCATGGCAAAAAGAAAAGAAAAGGTTTGCAACTCAGACTTACCTCGGCTATCTTAATTTCCAGTCTAAGCACTGACTTCATGTCATGTTCAGCTCGAGAGCTATTAGCTCCCAAAAGCACAGCAGTGTCCACCATGAACTTATAAAGGGCATCCCGATACTGTAAGAGATAAAGAAGCATGTGGCCATGACAACAGCATGGTAGGATGTATGTTTTAGAGATACAGAAGAGCAGAAACAGTAGGTGGAAATAAGCTTCCTTCGTTTTCACCCTGTACTCAGAGTACGATGCCAGCATTATGCAATGCCAGCCACCTACCTGCCACTTTGAGAGGAAAAATAAGAGTGATGAGTGCACACGCACTATTTCTGTGGCAGATAGATTTGCCCAGGCATCAAACATCAAGCAAACTAGTTTTCTGGTAACTGGTGATATTATGGATAAAAGAAACATCTCCAAATGAGTCCAGAATAGAAAGGTAAAGGTCAGGTGTCTCCTTCACAGGCAAGTGATGCTTTAATAAAGTAATGGGAAAGAACTGTGTCTAAAAGCAGAGGACCTGATCCATGAACACTAATGCGAAGTGTGATTTATTCCCATCCAGCTCCATTCACCCAGCTTCACACTAAGAAATAAAAGATGATTATAGTGAATGGAGTCCTGTGTCTTTTCAGTTTCAGTTTCCATGGAGTTGTCTTCCTTGGCTCAGTGGGGAAAGGAAGAAATGATGATGAGAAACCTAGCAACTACCAAATATGAAATTTCATCTCTAAGGTATACTGTGACCCTGAAAGCTATTCTTACTGTGTGACTCACCTTAAGACCTATATGTTTCTTGGTAGATGGCCAGTCTTTTAATAAATGAAATTCAGTCAGCAAGCCTGGCTAATAGTCTTAATTGGAAAGAATGTTTTGCCCTTCCCAAGTCTACTAAAAAGTGTTCAACTAGCTCAGTACAGATACAAGGTGGCTTGCTCAGCAGGCTGTACATGATGGGGGAAGGCATACAAATGAAAAACTAAATAATGCTTGAGACTGTTACTCAGTATGTGCTCTAGTGACGAAGATAAACATGAAACACCTGTAACATGAGGCAAGCAAAAATGTTTCTTCATAAAGCCACTGCATGCATGAAAGCTGAAGAACTGGAAGATTACAGCCCAGAAATTTGGAAGCATACAATTTGAGAGATGTAGGGTTTGGGAATAGTAAGAGATAGATAGGTCCTTATTCTCTTGAAGAAAGAACAAAAAGAAGTAAGTTGGGAGAGACAGGTTGAAAGTAGGCAATGAAGAGGCCTTGAGCTTCTTCAAGGGAATTTAGACTGTATCTTGAGAGCAAGATATATTGGGAGTGGTAGTGTGGGAACAGAACTTGCCAAGTGGTGCTAAAGGGCTATTGAAGTGAAGGTGGTCACAACTAAATATGAATGGCCATAGTTAAGGCAAGAGTGGACAGAAATATGATCTAGGACAGTATGGATAGAAACGAGGGGCCAGGTGGTTGGAGGAAGAATAACTTGTAAAGATGGTGTCACTTTGACTTGGTTAACTATTTATAGGGAGAGGAGATGATTTCAAGTCTGGTTGCTGAGAAAGCAGCAGAAGTGAAGGTTCCCTAGTCTGGCAAGAGTTGACTCAAGAAGGAAAACTTGGAAACCCCCTTTGATGAGTATCCTCTGCCTGAAAGATACCTAAGATCTTGGCTAGTTTGCAGAACCTTCCACATATAGAGGCTATCAGCACAGACCCAGGAGACCTGGGTGTGAGGTTTGTTTGGAGGGATAATAAAATTTCCAAAGTGAATACAAATTGTCAAAATGAACTAGCCCTGTCCAATGTCTAGGAAACTACCCTGTTTCCAAGCTAAGTCTAGAATTCTAATCTGATCCATCCTTTCTGTTTGTCATTGCCCATCATTAACCCAGAGCATGCTAGAAATAGAGTCCCAGATCCCATCTTGTCTACTAAATCATAATCACCATGGCTAGATCCTCATAAGAAGCTTCTAGGGTGATTTTTTTAAACCAATACAGTTTTGAAGTTTCCTTCAGTTTGGAAAATGATAGTAAATGATTGGCTCTTCTGACGATTGACTGCAAACTCCTGTCTTGGTTATTTCATTTGAATATACTATCTCCTCATCTAGGTGATGAGGGCACTGAACTTACACAAACTTGATGTTCCTACTTCTACAAGACAGGAAATAGAATTGTGTTGGTTCTCAATTTTCCTAATGCTTCGACCCTTTAATACAGTTCCTCACATTGTAGTGACCCCCAACCATAAAATCATTCCATTGCAATTTCATAACTGCAATTTGCCTACTATTATGAATCATAATGTAAATACCTGATACGCAGGATATCTGATAAAAATCCCCAAGGGAGCTGTGACCCACAGGTTGAGAACCACTGGCCTAAATAAAAGATCTCTGCTTCCTATGCTTGGAATGTGATCAATGAAGTTATGATGATAATTTCCGGGAAAGAAATAGACATCTTACAGCAACCGATAAACCAAACAGCAGCCAGACAAGACATGTAGTTGAACATGAGTAAAACTTACAGATTTGGCTTCGGTGCTATTATCAAGGAAATCTTCCCTCACAGCCAGGGAGAGTGTTGCTTGGTCCAGCTGTTACAATAAAAACAGAAAGAAAAAAAAAACAAAAACAAAAAGAAAGAATGGTATTGGCATTTGAAGTTGTTGTGTACCGTGTTAACAAGAGTCATGGGTTCATTGGCAGCCCCTGATATAGTTTGAGTTTGTGTCACCATCACAAAAATCACTTCACTTCATTCAGAACTGCATGCAAATAGACACTTTCAGAAACCTAACTTATCAGAGACCTGCCCCCTGCTTTTCTGATTGGTGCTCTCTATCTTTGAGGTTTCGCCAACACTGAACAGTACAAGGCTACTTGAGTTGGAATAGATATTAGAGATTATCTGACAAAAGCCAGAGAATTTATGATTTTCCCAAGCTCACATGGCTGAACAGAGCTCATAGCAAAATCACCTTCTGTTCCCAGATCCAATACCCACATCACTGTTGTGCTTTGCAAATGCCTATCTGGTTAGAGTGATGCATTAGTTTTCCTACATTCCCACTTCAAAAGTAATGTATCTTTTTACTCAAAAAGAATCAACTGATATTTTGGAGAAATCTTTGTGACTTTTAGAACCTTCTCTGCAAATTAAGAATAAGTGATAGACACACAAATAATAATCAGATAACTTTAATCTTAAGTATTTTATCCCCTTTTCATACATAAGATCTATATATAATTATACTTTTCTATGAAAATCCCCTTCACATGCAGCAAAGCCTACAAAAGGCCAAGTTATAGTGGTGCTATTATAAAGTTTAAGGAAATATTGGTATTTTTGAGTAAAATGCATTCAAAACATCTTTGTAGCCTGTGTGTATTGCTAATTGGCCTAAAACAACCAAGTCACAAGCCATTCTGGCTTCATCCTCCTGTAATTCCCAATCTGCTGTTGTTTCTTCCAAAAATGAAGTGAGCCAGAATAACAAAACAAAATATTTTGATTAAGATGCTTTGGCTTTCAAATAAATTTGGATCACTCAGCAACTCTTGTGAGCTCCAGTCACATAGGAAAGGAAACTATACAGATAACATCAAGAAAGTCAAAGGTTCCTCTCATGAAATGAAGTTAAACCCACAGAAGGTGAAAGTTTGGATAATTCAAGTGAGGTTACCAGACCTTTTATAAACTTTCAGATGGTTATGGTTTCTAGGGAACATTTTAAATACACCAACGAATTGAATAAGGTCAGTCAACTAAATCTTATTAGAAACACACAAACACCTGAGGCAAAGTCTTTCGCAAGAAACCCACATAAGTACATGGTATTGTTCTAGTTTTTAAAGACCTTGCATTTATGGTATGAATGTTTCAATTTCAACAGAAAAGAAAATATTCATCCCAGCACTTGAGAGGTATGTGGACTGGCATTTCAGACCAGTCTGGGCTACAAAATGAGTTACAGGGTAGTCCAGGCTACAGTTTTTTAAAAGTATGATTTTAGAAAATCAAATACATTGAATTGAAGATGTGATTTTTGTCCAATTGTAATTGGCATGTCAATTACAATAAGGTGTTTTAGGGGAGAAAGTAATAATATAAAATGAAACATCTAAAAATTATGATACAGGGGAAAACAAAACATTAGAAAAACTTTATTTCTAAGAAAATTTCTCTGATAGACATCATGAATTATGTTGAGAGCCAGAAAAATGCAGGTCATGGAACACCATTGACATTGAGTTGTCTTATACTAAGACAACCTTGGCCCTCCAAAGAGTCTTTCAAGATCACACATCCCAGTTTTCATTGTCCCTTAAATTCTTACTCTTCCTATCACCAGGCTTAAGATGAGCATAAGCACAGGCAGCAAGGTGATATTTGGAATATGCCTTTCTGTTGTTTCTTATAATTTTATCTCTCATTGAAATTCATAGCAAATCTCTACCGTCTTGACAGAGGAGAGCTTTTCCAAAGACCAATATGTGGGCCAACCTGCATACCTTGAGAATGGGACATATCTGCCCATTGAAAGGAGTGCATTTTTGTACACTCAGAGGCACCATATGCTCTACTAATGGTAAAGTGCATACATGCTCAAGGTCAAAGATTAGGCTTACTAAGGAAAATGGCTGTTTCTTACACAACCACATAACAAGCCAAACACGCATGCCAAGTACTCAAACTAAAGAGAAGCACTGTTCAAATGGTCCTGGCTAGTTGATGGGCCATGTTTCAAGAGAAGAGAGCCTCTTGTCATATGCCACTGTGGGCCAATATCTACTACAGAAACTCACAAAATTCAAGGGATCCAAACCAAATAGCAACAACAAGTAAATGATAATTTAATCTTCCTTACCAACAGATAAAATGAGACTCAAAAGAGGCAAAAGAACACACATAGGATAATGAGTAACTCTCAAAGCTGAACCAAGAGCGTCAGTGTCCTCATCACCAGAGCCAACCCTTGTCATCACACAACTGTTTGTCAAACTGTGTCCCCCAAAATCTAAAATGGATTCAGGTCTACAAGTACATATTCACTTATATTTTGTATTTAACAATTAAATTTTACATGTAATTTACTTGTGTATATATGTATGTGTGTACACATGCACACATATGCCATGTGTACACGTGGAAGTCAGAGGACAACTTGCAGAGAAAAGTCCTCTCCTTCCAGCATGTGGGTGGGTTCCACGTCAACAGTCCTGTCAGGAAGTGCTTTTACCTGCTGAATTATTTCATGAGCCCCTAGAAATTTAAAACTAACAAAACAGACAAAGCAGTCACACAAGTTCTAGAACTTTGGCAGCTACCAATACATGAACTTTCTTGTCAGGTTCAATAGGTTTCATACAGATCTCAGAACAAAACTGTTCCTGCTCTCTCTAGATATGCTTAAAACTGTTTCATGACTATAAAAACTGTAGCTCTGTGTTGTTCAGGGAAGGAGGTTAAGTCAGATGTGTGAACATTCACTCACATAATTTAGTACAAATAGGGATAGAACTAAAGTCAATGCGAGCTGCCCACAAATGCCAGGCAGTGCTTTAACACTTCAGCTTGGAACAAGCTGCAATCTTGGCAAAAGAAAGCAATAATAAGTATACAAGTGCCTTCTTTCTTACATTTGGAAAATATTCTATTATTGACAATGGTTCTAGGGCCAGTGTAATTGAATATTGAGTGTGGAAGGCAAGCAATTACCATGTTCCTAAGTTTCCCTTATTTTTCTATAAATCGGCATTAATGGTAGATACTGAACTAGTTTTAAGGGGTTTGTTTTTTGTTTTGTGGTTTTGATGCAATGTCTCTGGTGATGGCATGTTACTCCTGACTGGTATCAAGAGACATACAACAATCTGTTTTTCCCATTTTCAGCAATGCTACCATTGATAGTTGAGTTCTAGAGACATTATCCCATGAATTTCCCATTCATTCACCTGACCATTTTAATAGCTATTGATGATAGTTTCTTAACTCCATTGGCTCTTTGAAGATTTAAGTAGTAGTAATCTAACCCTATATTTCTCCTAACTTACTTTTATTTTTAATTAGGTGTACGTGGGATGGAGACATATCTCAGTGTTTAAGAGCACATAGTGTTTTCTCTTGCAGAAGGCCTGAATTCAGTTCCCACGATCCATGCTGGATGGCTCAAAACCACCTACAACTCCAGCTCAAGGAATCTGAAGACTCTGGTCTACAAGGGTATCTGCTCTCACATCATCATCATCGTCGTCGTCGTCGTCATCATCATCATCATCATCATCATCATCATCATTTTCTCTTTCTCGAACACATAATTAATAGCAAAGATAAATATTTTTAAACTTATAACTATGTTAATGTAAGTGTATATGTGTGTAGGAAGGCACCTGAGGGTGCAAATGCTCACAGAAACCAGAGAAGGCATCTAAACCTCAAGTTACAGGCACTTATGAGCCACCTGACATTGGTGCTGAGGAAAAAACTCAGGTCTTCTGCAAAAGGAGCATCTCTCGAGTTCCTCTCCTGAATTTTCAAGCTGTACTTCTCCTATAAGTGAGAACTTTGTCTCACGGGCTATTCGTTTATCCTGAAATCAATCAAATCCAGATTGTGGAGAAAATATATAGGAGAAATAATCCAGTTTCTTTGGCAAATAAACTCAATTTTAAAAACAAAAAGATGATGACTACTGTAGTTTAAATCTGACTTAGAAAGTGCAGGTTCTTAATTGTAGCCTCAATCAAAATGCAGCTCTTTCTGGTTGGGGTTTATTAAAGACACATGTGAAGGGCCTAAGGTGTAGCTTGTCAGTAGAACACTTGCTTGGCATGCATGAGGCTCTGGATTCTATCCTCACCATTACAAAAAAAATGTTTGATATAATCAGGAAAATTGAAAACCAACCGTTTATTAGATGTTCAGTATGGAATTATGATTTCATTTTGGTTGTGGTAAGAGTCTGTGACACTAGCTCAGGCAATGAAGTAGTCACAGTGAAAAGATACATTTTTAGATATGCTATAAAAATGTTCCAGCCTCCAAAAAGGAGAGGTTTAAATTAGGTAAAAATGGTACAAACTTGAGGGTATTGAAGTTGGGTTAATAAATACATAGGTGTTTATTGCTCATTTTATTTTAGTTGGTAGTTTTCTTCATGATAAACTATGAAAGAAATAAGTCAACTATTTGTCTAAGTCCAGAAATGGGTGAAAAATAAACTCATTCCTATTTGCAACGATGCATCATTGTGTGAATCCAAATCATCTAGCACTCCATGAAGGGTGTAAATTACATTTGAATGACAGTCTCTTTCTTACTTTAAAACACCATCTAAAGTATTTGGAAGAATATCATAATAGTTCTGTAATTGAGAATAATAGCCTTAAAATCTGGCTTTCAAAAACTGAGTCCTCTATCCACATAGAACAGGGGCTGATTGGATTGCAACCATCAATGTGTCTCACATAATAGCATTACAAGATGGCTCAATAACATACTGCTACTTCATCATCCAACATAGACACACAGCTGTCCCTGGAACTAGAACTTGCCTTCTGAGTAATAATTCTTTCAACAACCAAAGATTTTTCTTGACACCTATCACTGTCTACACTTAGAGGTCAGGAATCTTCTGCCTTCAGGCTAGCTCATCACATCATTATTCCCACTCATCATCTAAAACCGCTTTCCCAGGTACAATGGCAAAGCACAATAGCTGAAATCGAGACCAGATGGCTGGCAAAACCTCAAATATGTACCATCTGTCCCTTTATAGAAAACACATTGCCCACCTCTTACTTAACTCAAAAGAGAAACTCCATGGTTTTGATTTTGGAGAGGTGGCTTATGTTGGATGAGGAAATACACTAAATGGTTTTATAGTCCTACAGTTTTTATATTGATATATCATTAATATATTCTGCTTTGATGAAGGGGAGATTAAGGTAGAAATCAATGTTCAATGGCATCATTATTATTCTTGTATGGAAGAAGAAAAAACACAGCAGGGTGAATGCATAAAATGACTTGGGAAATGTTATTTGAATTCCTACAACCCTCTTTCATTGATGAATCTTTTGTGGTCTGAAACTTTCTGACAACCTCCTAATTTCACCAATGCGATACACCTCAGGGCACAGCCAACTGCTCCCTGCCTTTATGCTCATTCTCGCAGCAGAAAATGTGCTTAGAATAAGTTCTGCTTTACCTTTTGAAAGGGAGGAGGACAGGTTCAGATTGAACTTGACAATGGGGACGTAGGCGTGCACTCAAGTTGTTCCCGAGAGGGGAACAAGGAATCTGGCATGTGTTGTCCCTTCTGTCAGAGGAACTAGGAGGTGAGGGAAAGAGCAGAGTTCACAAAGTCTTCCGTCATCACAGAAGACCCAGAGACCTCTCCCAGCTGGAATTTCCATTCACAGAGAAGCCATCTGAGAGTGAGAGCATGGATCACTTGAAACCGGCTCACAGGGTTCCTGAAAGGCTGAGTTTTCTGCTAACGGTCTGCATTCTGCAAATCTTGGAGCAGGGCATAATTCTAGATCCATAATTCTAGATCAGCTGAATTTTTATTTACCTTATCATTTCACTAAGCCAGCATGAAAGCACCCAAACTGGGGACTGTAGCACACTTGGCAGAATGGTTTCCTAGCATTCATGAAGTGTAGTCTCCGGTACTGCATAAACATGGTATAGTTATACATACCTGAAATGTCAGCACTCAGGAGGTGGAGGCAGGGAACAGGAGTTTAAAGTCATCCTGGGATACACAGCAAGTTTAAGACCATCCCAGGATACTTGAGACCTTATATATAAAAAAGAAAAAGACAAGACGCCCTAAAGGGCTAATCTTAGAATGAACAGCCTGACTATACCTTCAAGATATGTTCATTGGATGCCTTGTCGTCAGGGGACACATACAAACGGATGAACACAGAATTGCTGTATTGACCACGGAATGTTGCAAGCGTTTGCAGTAGACTAAATTTTCTCTCTGACCAAACCCCTTCAGGGCCAATATTAGCTTCAAGCACAGGCCAGCGGAAAGGTGAATGCCGCAAGATGTGGAGCAGTGGTTTGGCGTCTGCTTTTTCAATTGCTTCTGAAAGAGAGGGAATACAAAGGGCAGGTTAGAATTGTAATCTAGAAGCCAGGTATGATAGTCCATGCCTCTAAGTCCTGCACTTGGGAAGAAAATGCAGAGGGATCAGAAATTCTAAGCCACCCTCAATTGCACAGTGACTTCTCAAAGCCAACTGGGCTTGGGTTGGAGAAATGGCTCAGCGGTTAAAAGCAGTAGCTGCTCTTCCAGAAGTTCTGACTTCAATTCCCAGCAACCACATGGTAGCTCACAACTATGTGTAATGGGATCTGATTCCCTCTTGTGGTATGCCTAAAGACAGGTCACTCATATACATTAAATAAATAAATAAATAAATAAATAAATAAATAAATAAATAAATAAATGTTTGAAAAAAAAAAAGCCAATTGGGCTCCATGGGACCTTGACTCAAAACAATGAAAATGAATTGCAAACTGGATCACCAAGCTAGCATGCAAATTTATCTTCTGAAGAGAAAACTCTCATAAAGCCCTCCACTTGAAACCTCAGCTGTTAAGGAGAGGTGAGAGAAGTAGAGTAGACTGAGAATAACTCTAAGAGCATAACTACCTATCACACACGTCAGCGAAACTGCTGGACGCTCTCTATAATGGAGATGAGCTTACTGCACAGACTCCAGCCAATGAATAAATTTTAGCCAGTGGTACTTATTATTGCCACCAAGGAATAACCCTAATTAACAATATGGTTCACTTAAGACAAGGATGCCCCAGTGAATAGGTGTTTCTAGCATATTAAACGATATCTCCAAATCCTAAATCAACAAACACACTCTCTGGAAGCACTTGCTTCAACTCTGGAATGGCCTTGAAAGATCACCTTGAGGCCTTTGTCTCCCAACAAGAACACTAGTTAGGAGCCTGACATGCCTGGAAATCTAAATGTCACTAGGTTCTAGTGGTTTCTAGGGAACATAATTCTCCTGTGTATATGCCCTCTCAGGCTTTTTCTTAAGCCAGAATTGGCCTAGATGTGGATTCTGATTTTTGTACCAGACACAATGGGGTTTTCCCTGCTGCCATATCCAAATTTCTTACACAGGAACTGACACCCAAATAATCCAGTCACAGAAATAAGATTTTTCTCTTGGGGCTGGGGCAATAGCTCAGTTGTTAAGAGCACAGACTCTCCTTGCAGTGAACCTGAGTTCAGTTGTCCACACTCAGGTTGGGCAGTACACAATAGCATGAGTCTCCAACTCCAAGGGATCCTACAACCTTATCTGACCTCCACCTGTACTCATGCACTCATGTGTACATACCCACCCCCACATAAATATAAACATAAATAATAAAATCAAAATGTCTTGAAAATATTATATTTCTACTACAACAGCTGCAGATTGACTAAGAAAAACTTATCAGAATCCAGTCTTTGAGAATTTTTTATTTGTCTAAACAAGACCTTTAAGCATTAGTAGAATTTTAGTTCTCTCTTCCCTAACAATACCTTTAGACATTAATAGAATTCTGAAGTATAAGGATAATAAATATTTATTTTCTTTATTACTCACTCTCATTCATGCAGGATGAATAAAGGATTTTGGCTTTCTGTACAGCTTCAATGTCCCGCCTTCGACTGACTGATTTCTCCAGAAGTGCTAGGAAGGTGAAAGTAGGATTCGTTAGTATCTGCCCGTGTATGATGTCAAATTGAAGGTCAGCCTCCAGAAAATTAAATGCAAAGACAGACAACTCTGGAAAATACAAGGCATGCAGACAGCAGGGGTGATTCCCAGCTGCTTGAGAAAATAAAAACAAACTATTTCATGCAAGGGTCTTCTAACTCAAAAGAAACCCAAAGTTCAACATCCATCTGAGACTAGGTTTTCTGGAGGGGTTAATTTCTTCTGCCACCAACACAAGAAAAAGCAGACTTCATTTATTAAAGAACCAAAAATAATTCAGTCTGTTGTTTCTGTACCAACCAATATTCTCAATGGAGGTGATTTCATCTGGGTCAAGTTTCTTATGATTTTTTTTTCATAACTCAGTCTCTCAGGGAGGTCACCCGGAAAAAATTTCCCATTACAAGTTTTATTCAGTGTTGCGTAAATATACCATGTACATGAAAATAAAAAAGTTGTCACAACAGGAAATCAAGAAAACAGGAAAGCCTACCTAAATTGCCTGGATACGTGCCCATTCACACATGTAAAGTCATGGATATGTACATCAGGCCATGTACAAAAACTGTTTGCCAGACCTCCTTGGAAAATTATTTTCTGTTTATAAAATCATTAATAAGATTATTTGAGTGAAAAAAGGTTGCTGTCTTTCAAATAAGGGAAGAAGAAAGCCAGGACTCAGTGGAAATAAACTTCTTCTAAGAGAGGGAGGGAATTGACTTGACAGTATCAATTTACCATCATGAAGACAAGTTGATGGATCCCTATGGGGACTGTAGCCCCTTTGGCACTGCCTGTTTCCACTATGTAAAACTGCTGCTGATAGGGAACACACTTGATAACCTCCAAAATCAGTGGAAAAGATGTTCCTATAGCTCTCTAAAGAGCTTCAAGGCACAATGTACAATGCTAATCAATTGGATAAAAAAATCATACATCCCCAGAAGAACTGACTTCTAAACTACAAGTTCCACATTTCAAAAACTGCAATTCAAAGATCATGTCCAGGGTTTTGTTTTATATAAGATTTATTTCTTTATTCCATGTGTCTATGTGTGTTTGTGTGTGTGTGTGTGTGTGTGTGTGTGTGTGTGTGTGTGTGTGTGTGTATGTATGTATGTATGTATGTATATATGTATGTATGTATGTATGTATGTATGTACTTGTTTGCAATTGCTAATGAAGGCCAGAAGAGGGTGACAGATGCCCTGGAGCTAGAGTTACAGGCAGTTGTGAGAAGCCCAGTGTGAGTGCTGGGAACTGAACTTGGGTCCTCTGCAAGAGCACCAAGCATTCTTCAGGGCTGAGCAGTCTCTCCAGGCCTACTTGGCATTTGTTTTTATTAGCATCTATACATAAAACAAGTCCATGACACTAGATAGATTTTAGCAAATTCAACTCTGGTTGAATGTGAACATTTTCAAATATTTGTTTGGTGCATCTTGTATATCAGCCCAGCAAGAAAGGTTGAATAACTTGCTCCAGAAATAAAGGAGGTTTGTTTTATGGATTTTTTCTTTCGCAAACCACATCCATACATATTCCATTCAATCCATCTCACATGTCTTTCTGCCACACTACTTATGTAGGTTACAGTCATTAGACTATTGGAAAGACACATTCAGAAGCAAATTTTATTTAGGGTTCTGTCTTGGTTAGGGTTTTCACTGCTGTGAAGAAACACCAGGACCATGGCAACTCTTATAAAGAAAACACTTAATTGGACTGGCTCTTTTATAGTTCCAGAGGTTCAGTCCATTATCACCATGATGGGGAGCATGGCAGTATGCAGCAAGACTTGGTGCTGGAGGAGCTGAGAGCACTACATCTTGCAAGCACAGGAAGTACACTAAACACTGGAATGGGCGACATCCTGAACATAGGAAACCTTGAAGCCCGCCTCCACAGTGACACACTTCTTCCAACAAGGTCATACATCCTAATAGTGCCACTCCCTTTTGGGGCCACTTTCTTCCAAACCACCACAGGTTCTGATGATGTACTAGTGTTTTAAACACTTTGCAGGCTGAAAACATGAGTCCTGGGGGATCAAGAAACAAGCCACAGGAGCAAAAAGAAGCACTAGTCTTTAATATTTACCCGTGTGTGTTTCCAATGTGTCCTGTAGATCACAGGAAGAAGAGGGCACACATGTGGGGAATAGATCAATCCCACAATCCTAACCAAGCACAAATACCAATAACTTGCATTGGACAAAATTCTGGCTTTTCAAACAGATTTAGCTAATGGTAGATTCTTTGTCACATCCTTTCCCTTCTCCTCTCCCCTTTCTCTCTATATCAAAGCAGGCAGAAAAGTATTGCTATGCTGACAGTGACAGTGATGTGGCAATCAGTTCCCAGCACCATTTTCTTTATCTCTGCATGTGAATTAGTGAGGAGAGGAATAATATCAAGCCTGGAAAGTCATTAATAAGCAGAAAATAATCCCATCACAGGCAATTATTCAAGTTATTAAAATGTCTCCAAAATGTGGAAAGGGCTCATAGGTCACCCATGCAGGGCTTTCCCAGAATAGCCAGTGTTGTTTAGGGGAGGAGTTTCAACCTTTCCTTGTCTTTCTTATAGAAAGTAAAAAAAAAAAAATCTTCTAACAGTCTACTTCAAACTTCAAAATTGGCTGGAGAAATTGTTCTCCTCAAAGTGTCTTAAAACTGTATATAGTAAGCCGCCCAGCTTACTATATGGTGGCGCAAGCCCTTAATTCCAGCACTCAGGAGGCAGACAGATCTGTGAGTTCAAGGACAGCCTGGTCTACAAAGTGAGTTCCAGGACAGAGAAGGCTACACAAAGAAACATTGTCTTGAAAAAAACAAAACCAGAAAAAAACAAAACAAAACAAAAAATGCATATGGTAAGTAGTTTTCAACTCACTAAGCTCAAATAAGACTGGTTTTAAAAAGCACAGCAGCTGGGGGGTGATGGCTCATATTTGTCACCCCAGCCCTAGCAAGGCTAAGGCAGGAGGATTCCTATGAGTTTAAGTCAGTTTGGACTAAAGAGTACGATTCTCCACTGAAAAGAAAAATGAAAGAAAAAAAAAACATGTCAAGATTGTGGGCTTCCAAAACACACAGACAAGAGCTCCAGTTTCAGTTTGCTGATAGCTCCTAGCTAGAATAGATACAAGTTATTTAATCTCTCAAATTTTGGCTTTTTCATCTGCAATTTTTGGTGTTACTATACACTCCCAGGGTTTGGTGATGATTTTCAAACTTTAATGCACTGAGAATTTCTAGCTCAGAGCCTAGGCACATGATAAAGTGAGTAGTGGCTAGGCTATGGATGTGCTTCAGTTGATATGGAAGAAGCCCTAGGTTTGATACCAGCACTGAATATATTGGGCATGGTGGCCCATGCCTCTTATTCCAGCACTCGAGAGGTGGAAATAGGAAAATGGAAACTTCAAGGTCATCCACAGGTACACAACAAGCCATCTGAGACACATGAGAGCCTATCTCTCAAAAGAAGTAAAATAAACCAGCAAAAAAGTGGTAGCTTACTCTGGATGACAGACTAAGTTAATCATATACAAAATTGGAACATTCTCAGTCTTTCAACTTTTCTCCTCCTGTTTCAGGTTTGGGTGACTATCAAGATACTTCCTCTCTGCACATTGGATTCTTGCCCAAAGGACCCGCTCCATCCACTTTACAGAGCTCTGCAGTCCTCTACACTTCCTCTGCTTCCATAACATAGGAAATGCTAGATGATGAGACCTGTCTTGTAGTCAGTAGTAATCGCAAAGCTGCTCTGCTTATGCTCCTCACCCTGGACAGCAAGGCATTTAAAAAAAAAATACAAACATGTCCAATCAAATTGTAATATGTATTCAACAGAAAAATGTCCAGATCATAATTTGAAAGGATTCCACAAATGAGACACACAGATGTAAACAAGAATGTTAACAAAATCCCAGAAGTCCTATAGTCCCTCCTTTCTTATCACTTCCCTCAAGCACTATTATACATTTTGGTGTTATATTTTTGCTTGGTTTTGTGGCCTTACACTAAACAGAAGACCTTGTGTATATTGAGCAAACACTCTACTACTGAGGCTTACCTCCAAGTCGAATGTTTACTCAAATCTATTTCACAGACTTGCATAATTTAACCTTTTCTTTTGATTTATAGAAGATCCTCATATAGTTTCCACATCTCCTTTTTGAAGACTACAAAAATCTTGTCCCATTCTGTAGTTCTTATTTTCTTACTGGTATCTTGTGATGAACTGAAATTCTGAATTTTAAAGTAGTTCAATTTGTCCATTTCTCCCTGTATGATTAATACTATTTGTTATTTAAAAATCTACCCCCACATCATGACAATGACCTATACTTCATTGCTTCATATTTATACCTATAGCCCATTTATAATTTATTTTTGCCCATGGTGTGGGCAAGCAAGATTGGTCTTACTAGGTATGAATCATGAAAAGAGTTGAATAAGTAAGATATATTGGTCACTTCATCTCACATGTTATCACCAAATACATTTTGGCATGAAAAAAATGGCATTGACACTCTTGGTATGGACCCAGCTTAGCTCTTTCCCACTGACCATCTTAGCCATTCCTTCTAGCCCATCTGTATTCATTTGTATCAGCTGCCTATCCCCAGAAACACTTTCTATTTGAGACCCTCAGTATCCACACTAAGCTGTAATCAGATAGGCTATTCTCACTATTTCCTACCATCTCTTACATGTTTATCTCCAGAGTTAGTCTTAGTCCTATAGCAGCCTGCTTGCAGGAGCCCTACCTCCCATCTTCCCCTAGCAATTTCTGACATACCCTCAGTCTTACCTCCTGGCCCATGTTCATTCCTTTCTGCCACCCACTGACCCACTGAAGCACTCTCTACCAAGGACCCCACAGCCACAGATCATCCACCCTACAAAGACAAGACTAGATATCAAAACCAAGAAATACCTCAAATGTTATAACTCCTGATGCCTAGGCACCAGTGAAAAAAAACACAAACATGAACAGCCAAGATAATGTGCCTCCATGAAAAGTCAGTAATCCTATTACAGCAAGCTATGAGAAGTGCAATATAGCATAAGTACAAGACAGGAATTTTAAAATACTGATTATGAATATGTTTAAGGACTTTAAGGAAGATATGAATTAATCCCTTAATGAAGTCTGTGAAAACATAAACAGTTGGATGAAATAATAAAAACAATTCAAGACCTGCAAGTAGAATTCAACAAGGTATCCCAGCACTTTGGGAGGTAGAAGCAGGCAGATCTATGAGTTCAAGGCCAGCCTGGTCTACAGAGAGAGTTCTAGGACAGCCAGGGCTACACAAAACCCTGTCTCAAAAAAAAAGAAATAAAAAACAGAAAAGAAAAGAAAAGGGATCACGAAGAAAACCCTAAACTGAAATAAAACCAGAAATAAAAATTTAAGAAGTCAAAGACCTCAGAGGTATTCCTCACTATCGAACTACAAGACATAGAAGAGAGAATCTCAGGCATTGGAGACAAGGTAGGAGAAATGGATAGCTCATTCAAAGAAAATGTTGAATCTAAAATCAAATTTTAAAAACTAGGCATAAAACATCCAGGAAATTTGGAACACTAAGACCAATCTATGAATAATAGAATAGAGAAAGGAGAAGAAACCTAGGTCAAGGGCACAGAAAATACTTTTAACATAGAAGAAATTTTTCCTGCCCTAAAGAAGGAGGTTCCTATCAAGGTACAAGAAGCACATAGAACACCAAATAGACTAGCCCAGAAAAGAAATTCTCCACATCACATAATAACCAAAACACTAAATTTACAGAATAAAGAACATTAAAAAGCAGCAAGGGGGAAAGGCCAAATGAAATATAAAGGCAGACCTATCAGAATTACACTCAACTTCTCAATGGAATCTAAAAGCCAGAAGAGCCTGGACAGATGTCTTACAGATTCCAAGAGACTACAGATGCCAGCCCAGATTACTATACCCAACAAAACTTTCAATAACCATAGATGGAGAAAACAAGATATTCCATGATAAAGTCAAATTCAAGCAGTATTTGTGAACTAACCCATCTTAGCAATACCCTAGCCACAGCAGCATCATAATCTCTGGTATTGTTCACATTCCAGTATGTATCATCCAAGATGTCATTCATCTGTTTCCATGGATACTAGTTTAATTTTACCAATTGTCTCAGATTAATCACCCATTTTCAGTGCTGTTTTTCAGTAATGGGAGGAAAATGCTTCACTTTGTTCTTTTTAACTTGGCAATCCAGAGAACAACAACCCTGTTCCCTTGATTTACTCCTCCTACTCAAACTGCATTTGTTGAGCATTGTAGAACTAAGAAGAAAGTTTCAAAAGATGACGAGATTCCTGAAAACATCACAGTAACCTTGCGAATCAGAAGCTCACAACAGCCACAAACAGTTAAGGTCAGTCACTTCAAGTTTGCAACATTTAGGAACTGCCCAATGAATAGTCTTAAAATTTCCATGTGTACATAAAAAGGTTCAGGTACATGAGTAAAACTGTACTAAGAACTTTGGTACTGACCCTACACCATGGAGAGCTTCACAGGGCACATCCTTTCTGTTCTTTCTCCAGCTCCTATGATATGTCTGAGATTTCCCTGTGCTCCATATGCTCACCCTGACAGGAATCCTTGGGCTATTAAGAGACCAGTGAATTATGAAGCTATTTGCTTAATTTGCTCTTGAAAACTTTCACATTAACTTCACTAGGGTAAATTCTGGAATTTCATTTAGACTATGCCAACACTTTTATTTTGGAAATCAAAGGAAATGCCTTCTTAATTCTAGTGAGAGAAAAAGCATGAAAATTCAAAACTTTGGAACACCAAAATCTATCTATACTGGAAGTTTCCACACATACATAATGAACAGAATGTTCTCTAGACATTATAGATAGAAAGACAGACAGACAGACAGACAGACAGACAGACAGACAGACAGACAGACAGATAGATAATTATACCATGGCCTGATTTCTCTTTGGGTGATGCTTAAAAGCCACCTTTAGATAGATAGATAGATAGATAGATAGATAGATAGATAGATAGATAGATAGATAGATAGAAATTTAAAAAGCCACCTTTAGATGACCCATGATTGAATGTTGCCTCTAAATTTACCATTTTTAGTCCGTGTTGATTTTCCTGGCTACAGACTTCAAACCAAGCCTGCTTTCTAGAGACTCCTTGGCTCATTTACTATCCTGATTTATTTTTTCATCTTTCTAACTCACAACTACATGGATATTAAAGCTTTACTCAGTTAAACATGGAGACTCTAAATCAACTCCCAAAGTCCAATATTATTCCCTTTAAAAAATAAAACTCAAGTTAACCAAGTCATGGTCCATGGATCCTATCACCCTCATATTTTTACACAAATGGCATGACACTCAGCTTTACAGTTCCTTAGCCCTGCAGCCAGTCAAGCATAGGATTAACTGAGTCTGCTTGACATACTGAAAAGACAATAAGAACTGATATTTCTCATTCTTCTAGAAAACTCCTACCTACATATATGGAGAGAAAATGTCAGAATGATTTTCTCTGTTCATTTTTCATGACCATCTTAAAAGTAATAATTGTTGGTTAGCCTTAGCTTAAGTGAAAGGGGCAAGGATGATTTTAGGAGGATTAAAAACTTCTAACTCATTAATCTAAATCATAGGTTACCAAATAACACAAAATACTCCCTTTTAACACAAAGGACCTCTTTGTCCAGAGGAAAATCAATTTTATGAAACTGCCAGATACTACAAAACTCTGATGGAAAGTAATTATTTTATTATGTTCACTTATAAGTGAATTAATTTATAAGGATTATACTTATCAAGGTCATAGTTAAAATAATTTAAATTTTAGCATTGCTCTTTGATAGCACTGTATTACAATGGATCTGCCAATATGATATTTAAACTCAGGAAAATAACTTCCCTATTTCAATAATTCAATGTAAAGCCTGCTCTAAAATTGAAGCCATTAAAATCCACCTTCAGTTTCACCTACAATAAAAATTCTAGGTACCTTTTGATCCCCCTGCCTCCTATTTCAGCCTTCTTAGGCAAAGGCCATGCATGGTTACATACCCCATGCAGTGGTCCCTCCTGAGTAGTCCTGAGATAGCCAAGGACTCAATAATGGTACTGTTGAGTAGTAAGCATCTGTGCTGTGTCCAATATATTGTTCTTGACCAGGGTTAACCTCCCAAGCATCCCTAAGAGATATATCATTACTCTTATTCTGCAGGTTGAAAAAATAAAAATAAAAAACTATAGGACATATGAGCTACAAAGATGGCACCAAGGGGGAAGTAAGATGGGCAAGTCCTGAGATGTTTACAAGAAAGGGTAATTGGCTACCAAAATCTAACCAAATGAGGTCACTGCTTGGACAGCTCATGATCACTGGGTTAAGCATAGGGCACCTAGGCGCATGATAGGTTGACCTTTAAAAGCATTGGCTGGCTGTTGACCCGCTTCCTCATAACTCTGCAGATTTTTGCTTGTTTGCTTGTTTTTTGTTGTTGTTTTGCTTTAAAAGATGCTTGCTATGTGGTAATAAAGAGTTCCTTCTTAGCTAGACAACCCTACTGCGTCTGATTGTCTCCTGGATCCTGGGAGTCTGGGGAACAGGCTAGCGGTGCACTTACCCTTCCTCAGACCCAGCTCAGCCTTTCATGGTAGGGCTAAGACCCTACAAAAAAACTCTAAGAACATATCCGAGGAGATTTAGCTACTGAAAATTAGAATTTGGACCTGGACCCAATTCTGGAACTCAGCAAAATCCTTGTGAGATAACTAGACCTTCCAGTGCTAGACCAAAATCATCAGCACCCTTGTAGAATTCCAACAGATCCTTCAACTATAACTGGTTATAAACAGTCTTGCTTTTACAATGGAGCGATGATTACGTTCTCAGCCTATCCTTTATTCTGTAATTCTATTTTGTGACCAAGAATATAGGTTCTGGGGCACCTAGTCAGAGATGAGACAGTTGGAAATCTTGGAGAAGAACCAAATTAGCATATGCTCAAGGCTTCACATCATGCTCTAATACAAGCCATTTGTATCGAAACTTGAGTGGGCATCACCATTAGGAGAGATTAAAGCACAGATAGCCAGGTCCTTTCAGAGTATCTGATTTAGTAGGTCTGGGATGGAGTCTATGATTTTACACTTAATTTTTGTTGTTCTTTTTTGTTTTCCTTCGTTTATTTGGTTGGTTTTTGTTTGTTTGTTTGTCTTTTGGTTTTTCAAGACAGGGTTTCTCTGTGTAGTCCTAGCTGTTTTGGAGCTCGCTGTGTAGACCAGGCTGTCCTCAAACTCAGAGATCCATCTGCCTCTGCCTCCCAAGTATGAGGCATAAAAGCTTGTGGCACCACCACCTGGCTGATTTTATACTTCCTTTTTTTTAAAAAAGATTATTCTTTCTTTAATAATGATGCATATGAAAATTCCTTTCTGCTTTTAAATTGGGATGCTAATTTTTTGTTTTTTATTTTTATTTTTTATTAGAATTAGAAACAAGATTGTTTTACATGTCAATCCCAGTTCCCACTCCCTCCCCTCCTCCCCTACCACTACCCCCCAACTAATACCCTACCTATCATATCCTTTGGGCTAGGGCCTAGGCCCACCCCCATGTGTCTTGGCTCAGGGAGTATCCCTCTATGTGCATTGGGCTCCCAAAATCCACACCTATGCTAGGGATAAGTACTGAACTACTACAGGAGGTCCCATAGATTTCCAAGGTCTCCTCACTGAAAGCCAAGTTCCTGGGGTCTGGATCAGTCCCATGCTGGTATCCCAGATATAAGTCTGGGGACCAAGAGCTCCCCTTTGTTCAGGTCAGCTGTTTCTGTGGGTTTCCCACAACTAATCACTGAACTGAACTGGAATCCAGTTGCAGAGAAGAACGAGTGGTGGGCAAAGGGGTCTAGACCAGGCTGGTGATTTTATACTTCTAATGAACTCCCAGGTAACACTGATGTTTCAGGTCCAGAGAATACATTTTTAAAACCACTACTTAAAACCAACAGCACTCATAGTCAGGAATTCCAGATATCTAGAATCCTATCCTAGCTTTCCTTTGCTCAGTCTACAACTCCATTTCTTTACTGGTTTTGTTCGCTGTGTGTGTGTGTGTGTGTGTGTGTGTGTGTGTGTGTGTGTGTGTGTGTGTGTGTGTGCATGTACATACATGCTCATGTGTGTGTAAATGGATGTGTTTGTATATGCAAGTGGAGGCCAAAGGACAACCTCCAACATTACCCATCTTTTCTGTGTGTATGTATTTATGTGTGTGAATGTGTCTACGCATCAGAGCGCAATGCTGCATATGTGGAAGTGAGAGGCCAGCCTTCTACTTCGTTATTCTCCAATGTTTATCCCAGTCTACCTGGCCCATGGACTTCTAAAGATGCTCCTGTCTCTACTTTCTATCTTGCCATAAGCTACACTGAGATCACAGACCTGCACCACTGCATCTGCCCAGCATTTTCATGGCATTTTGGCTACTTTTCTATTGCCATTAAGCACCATGACAACAGCAACTTATAGGAGAATTTATCGGGGCTTATAGTGTCAGAGGGTGAGTTCATGATTATCATACCAGGGAAGTTGGCAACAGATAGGCATGGTGCTACAGCAGAAGCTGAGAGTTTAGATCTTAAGACACAACCACGAGGAAGAGGAAAAAGAGCAAACTGGGAATGGTGTGGGATTATTGAAACTTCAAAGCCCACCCCCAGTGACACACCTCTTCCAGAAAACAAATCCCTCACTTCTGAATCCTTCCCAACACTTCTACCAACTGAGGACCAAGTATTCAAATATGTGAGCCTATGAGGGACTATAACGAGAGCTGATCCGTAGTCCGTAAGGTTAAGATATCTTTATTCAGATAAATACCAGCAAACGCACACAAGAGTGTGCCAGGGACAGCAAGGCAGGCAGGCAAGAGAGAAGGGGCTCCCATGTGCCTTGCAGCCCCTTAAAAACCTATTACGTGTCATCCTGACCTCACCTTGACCACGCCCTTAGGAGGCGTGGTTACGGTGTCTCCCTACAAGGGCCATTCTCATTCAAACCACCATACATGAGCTCTGGGGATCTGAACTCAGGTCCTTACATTTGCGTGCCAAGTGCTCTCCCAAGACCACCCTTTTTGAGAAAGGTCTCTCATTGGCCTAGAATTTGTCAATTCAATTAGGCTGACTATCAAGCCCCAAGAATCTGCTTATCTGCCTTCCCAGTGCTAGGGTTGCGAGCTAGCTTTTTTAGATGGATTCTGGGAATAGAATTCAAGGCAAGAATTTTACCAACTGAGCTACCCCCTTTTTTTCTTCTGCTTTTGTTATCTTCGGATATGTGAGATGGTATTATTTGTTTTTGAGGCAGGACCTCTAGTTTCAAATTCCCTATGTAACCTAGGAGGACCTTGAACTTCTGATCCTTCTGCTTCCTGTCTCCACCTCCTGGTTACATAGGATTATGTGCATGTACTATCATGCCAGATCTTAAACAGTGCTGAGGCTCAAACTCAGGTCTTTGTGTATACTAGGCAAGAATTCTACCAACTGAGCTATACCCCAAGCCCTACAACTCCACTTTAATTCAGTGCCAATTCACTCTGAGGAGAGCACTAAATGGTTTGTTTCATCTTAGGAAGTGTCTCTTTGCATTTTGATTTTAGTTCCTCAGATTTGCCAGTCCCAGATGTAGAAACATCCTTTCTTAAAAGTAAAGTGCATTAGGGGTTTGAGGTGAGGGCTGATTTACTGGTTTGGGTGGGGGTGATCTATGCTATACCAGGAAGATTTCAAAATTTACAAAAAAAATGACAAAGGACATCTGTTTTCAATTCTAGCTCATACAACACCCTACTGGGGAAAAGAGGGGGATAAATATGGTATCCCCCAAATCCTAAAAGTCTGAGCTCCAGACTTTCTGATTCCTCTCTCATCTATGAAAGCAGCATCCAAACACTATAAACATAGGTTTAAAAAACCACATCCCAACTAACCCCTGCTTTGACTTCCACCTAACTTAAGGAGGTGAGAGGTGGACGGGTTCTATTCCTGGCTTTTCAAACCATAATGTGTGGTCCAGTGAGACTATCTCTTGAAAAATTGTGATGCTGACAGTGGAGGATTAGAGGTTATACTGCCTTTGTTTCTCTGTCCATACTCTTCTCTCCGTAAAAAGAAGAAGCAATAGGCCTGCTAGCATCATCAGAGAACTCCAAAAGGTAAAAGGACTGAAAGGGTGTGCACTAACTACTGTGCCCACCAGATGCTATGATGTCTTCCCTGCCAGATGCTACCCCTGACTGAGGGCACTAGAGAAAATCCTACAGTCACAGAAACCAGAGGCAATGAAGGTAAGGCAATGACCCTGCTGACTTAAGGAAAAATGAGGAAAATATAATCAATATGCTTCAGAGTTTCCTGCAACTAAATCTGCCTTCATTCGGATGGGCATGTTGGGGTCTGATGAACTGGTGTCCAATAAATACATCAGCCTCAGCCTCCAAGCTATTCTCCACAGGCAGCCAATATGCTTTAGCAGAACACATCACTCATCAGGTCCCACGACATGACATTTACAAATGGCTTCCCATTGCCTTAGGATAAAGTCTAAGATCTTTACAAGGCCAGCATGCTCTGGCCTCTGGCCTCCTCTTCTGTTTTGTCTTTCAGCCCCCTTCCCTTCCAAGTCAGAGTTCTAAGCACACTGAGCTTCTTGCATTTCCTCAAAGGCACCAGCTGGACAGAGCCTCTGCTCCTGCAGCTCTTTCCGCCTGGGTTAAAATCGGAGACATTTGAAATGGTAGACCCATAATCTGTGGGGGACAAATTATATGGCTGGATTGGTTTGGGCAAGTCACATAATTTCCTTGACCTTCACTTCATCGGATGTAGGGCAAAGACAAAAATAAGCGATGATGGCTGCCGACATCCCAGAATTAGACTAAAGACTGATGGCAAAATGATTCTCTGAAGGAATAAACAGTATAAAAATGCTGAGGCCTTAGGGAAATGAATTATGAATTTAGAATGGACCAGCAGGTAGTAGAAGCAGTTTCAATTTGGAACTTAATCTAAACAGCCCCTATAGGAAGTCTCTGCAGTTAGTAACAGAGACAAAATTGCAACTACGTTTTTCTGCCACAAATGTCTGTTCCTGCACCTATCATAACTATTCATTAAAGAAAAGTCTCACATTTAGTCTTAAACATATATTTATTATTTTTATTTCTGTGTATGTGTGTGAAGCTATGTGAGTTTATATGCACCATGTGCCTGCAGGCAGCCAGAGAAAATCAGATCCCCTGGAAGTGGAGTTACAGAAGGCTGTGAACTGCCCAATATGGATGCTGGGAACAGAAACCAGGTCCTCTGCAAGAGCAATATGTACTCTTAACTGTGAACTCATGTCTCCAGTCCATTTCACCTCATTTTATTTTTAAAAAATCTATGGATCTTTTGGAAGTACCTCCCACTATGCAGACATCAACATCAATGAGGCTTCCCAAGCAAACTTATCTTATTTGTGACAAGCTCTTCTCCAGCTAACATACAATTAATTTTCCTCTTATGGGAAGTGTCTTTTTACAATGTCCTATTGCCATGTCAAAATAAACAGTTCATCATTACTAATTCATTAAGCATCCACATGGATGCTATTAATCATGAGGAACTAATGTAGTATTAATGGGCAGGTTGCAAAGCTGCAATTGCATGTGGATTTCCTAATAAGCTCATTTCCCATGTTTCTTGAGAAGGAAAGCAAAAGAAAATGAAATGAAAGAAAAATCTTTCAGAAAGAAATTAAGGGAAGGAAATTTTTCTCCTTGTACCACAAGAGAAAAATTATTTTCCTTTCTGTACTCTTAAAAATTCTTTGTATTTACACAGTACAATGACATTTGCAACATGCAGGTTTTCATTTAAACGATATGAAGGAATAAAAAACTTCAAACACCCACGCACCCTGGAGAGGTACTGAATTTTCCATGACAGGCTGTTTCCTTTGATGTCCTGAGCAGAGTGGGCAGCATCTGAGACTTGCCAGCACTGTACACTCCCAGGTTCCTTCTCAGATCAACTCAATCAGGTAATGTGCCTGATGTGCAGGTTTGTAATACCAGCTAATTGGGAGTTCAAGAACTGACTGGACTACAGATCCAGTTCAAGTTCAGCTAGGTAACTTAGTGAAACTCTACCTCAAAACAAAAAAAAGGGGAGAAAGGGCTGAAGATGAAACTTGATGGCCACTTAGTAGGACAGCGCTTGCCTAGTATGCCTAAGTCTCTGAGTTCAATCCCCACTACTGCAAAAATAAAAAGTGTGTAACTTATATATCCTATTTCATCAGTTCCAAAATGAACACCTTTTCCCCATGGTATCATCTCTGAAACTGGACTTTGTTTTCAAACAAGAAACTGGACTTTGTTTTCAAACAAGCTACTGGGTGACCAAATAGCTACCATTACCTGACCAGGCATGAACATGATCAAGTCAGTACCTGAAATGTGCTGGGTGCAGATATGGGAAGATGTCACTCAGTGGGTCCTTAGAAAGATTTCAGGACAACTTGACAATGAAATGAAAGCTTACTGCATATACTAGAAGGCCATGTCAGTGGCCTGAGATAATTGAGTGGGGATGATTTTTAAAGAAATGTTGAATCACTGCTGCTATTCATAAGCAAGATGGCATTTTGTAGCAAATCAAAGATGATGATTCAAAATCCAAAAGACATTGTAAACAAGTTTTAGTAATGCCCAAATTGATGTGGTGTTTTGTTTTGTTTTGTTTCATTGGTTTCTTTCTTTTTCTTTTTCTTTTTCTTTTTTGTTTTTTGTTTTGTTTTGTTTTGTATTTGCAGTCCCCTTTTTAATGGACATAAAAGAAGAATTTGGAATAAAAATTAACATCTAGGTAAGTCTAAAAGAATGTCCATGAACACAAAATAGAAATCCCAAGAAGTAAGAACACATTGAATTACAGTCTTTATCTTGGCACAGGATAAATAATGGTGCATATTACAGTTGCCAATATTTTTGATTCAATGAAATACGGTATTAATTTTGCGATGATTATGGAAGACCACAGTGTTTGTGCATTCAGTGGCTTAATTTTAAATCAAATAAGTAGAACTTACAATCCTGCACATAGCTAAAATGTTACCACTTCAGAAGAACCAATATTTTAATTCTGAGAGATAACAAATACATCAAGAATACAAAAGCTGTGTTTGGATTTTGATAAAGATACCAATATAAAAATAAAAAAGAATCCCATATGACTTCAAAGGCATTTTAAGGAAAAGTGACCCTCTTCTTCCTCATGAGATGAGAGGCTTTAATTCCTGAATATTGGGTTTCACACCCAGGTCTGTGGGACAGAAAGACAAACTTGGCCAAGTAAGGATCCAGGCATGAGGCTGCTGGCAAGAGAAGCTTTATGAACATTCTGAGACACAGTGAGCTGTGCAGTCTTCAGTTCCCAGAGGGAACCACAATTGCCTCTTTTCCTCACCCAGAACCTCCCACACATTCCCCGTGAGGTATGTTTCATTCTGGCAATGGCTTGGCTTGCAGCTTTCAACACCCCCCTCTCACCCGCCAACTTCTTCTCCACAGCTCAGAGGTTCCAGAATGAAAGCAACACCTTTGACCTCAATTAGCAGAGCAGAATTTTACATCTTATTATACTTCCACTGGTGTGTGTCCAATGCAAAGTGTAGCTTAGGGTGGGGGTGGGTAATGCCTTTTCTCTTCTTAAATTATTCCAGGTTCTTGGGCAAAATGTAGGGAAATGTAAGTTGAGAGAAATTAGTAAATGAGCTGGAGTGTTCCTCGGCATTCTTCAATGTCAAGTAGCAAAGCATACCAATAGACTAGTCACTTTGGAGGGTTTTCATATCACAAAACTCACAGAACCATCTCCAACAGAGTTTAAACAGTTTAACAAGTGAAAATCAGACTATTATTACATGATACCATGTCTATGAAGTTCCTGGCCCTGGTAGACCTTTGCCTGTGCCATGTATTGATTATGATATTGGACCTATCTACACCTTCAGTCACAGATGAAAATTTCTCATACTTCATCTATTCAGAGGGCCCAGAAATGCAAGCAGGAAATTTGCAACTCAATTCCATCATGCACTGTTGAGCATACAACCACCATTTTACTATTTCTCATGCCTCCCTCTTGTCCTTGACCAAGAAGAAGATCTTAGAAATAACGAAATCCCTTTTAATCTACAGCAAAGGAAATCTGAGTTCTCTGCTTCTGCTGTAAAGTCTAGATATCCTTGGAAATTCTCACTGAAGGGACCACCAGCTCCCCTTTCGGCAGCCATAACGGCAGAACACGTGCTTGTCTGACCTTGTCCTAGACACTAGAAAGTCAGATGCCTGCCTCGTGACAAGAAACCAATTAGAAGTTAGCTGGTGGCGCTATGCTTTACGACCCTGGGTGTACTTTATGGACAAGCGCACAGCAGTGATGCACAGAGCATAGCAACCACCCTGGGAGGGCCTATGGGCCATAACAACCAGTTGGCCTATCAACACAGGGCAAGCCCTCCAAGCCTGGAGGCACACCAATCATGAGCCTGTGCGTACCCCTAGACACTCCCCTTACGCTGCCCTACAAGATTTCTCTCTGCAGCAGTTCGAGTTGTCTTTTGCGAGCCATCCGCCATGGCGGGTGGGTGAAAGACCCAAGCTAACATGGGGTTAGCTCGTTAAAAAAACAACAAAGCCTCATGCAGTTTGCAGCAAGCTCTCGAATCCGCCTGGTGATTGGGGTGACCGAGGTCGTGGTCTGGGACCCCGGATACCTGAGTTTTCCGGGGTCTAACATCACCAACAATCCCACATTTTCACTCCATTATGACTCCAGTTCCTGGCAACCAACAGCAGGAATGAGTGGCTACTTGGAGGACTTTCAGGAATTGTAACCACCCAAGATCATGTGAGTATGCCTTCCAGCTGTTACCAACAAAGCCAGCCAGGGGTTTTCTACACCTGCCAAATAGTCCTCCTGTTTTAGGATGTGGTTTTTCAAAGCTATGCAAACTCTTCAATGCAACTGTAAAGAACAATTCAGTGGTATACACTACCATGGAAAACAGGACATGGGTGTGGGCAGGTGAAGAGGTGGCATTGTGGCCATGCACAGCTTTCTTTTTCAGGACACACATATCCTGTGTCATCAGCCATGCCAAAGAACGTGTATTTAGTTGAAAGAACCTAAATTTAGTCAATGATCTCCTAGAGCAAAATGTTTCCTTCCTCCTCCGATATTCAAGTTCACAGAAAACTTTTTATAATGTGTTAGAAATGTCCACTTGTCTGACCTCCCACTCTTTTTGCCATCTGAGACTATTGTTCCACTCCTCAGAAACCTCAGCATTCTCTGTCTCAAGTCAAAAATCTAAAAAAAAGGAGGGAGGGAGGGAGAGAGGGAGGGAGGGAGGGAGGGAGGGAGGGAGGGAGGGAGGGAGGAAAGAAGGAAGGAAGGAAGGAATGAAGGAAGGAAGGAAGGAAGGAAGGAAGGAAGGAAGGAAGGAAGGGAAAAGAAAAAAGAAAAAGATTCCAATAGCTTCATTCACCCATCTCACCCCTGTCATTTCTTCCTTACTTATCTTTTCATTCCAATGATGTTGTAGGTTTTGTCTTTGAAATCTGGATCCAAGCACCTGCAGATGTTTAATCCCCTCACCCATGACATCAAACTCAGCCAATGGTCCCCATCTTCAAAACTGACAAGCTAGTTTTCCCTTTCATCATTTACTGTTCTACTTATGAATGTACATCCTACTTAGTGTATTGCTTTCTCTGTCATTAGTACAATTCATAAACAGTGTGAACTACATCATGACAGAAGCTACACCATCTAGAGTTAGGAGTTTACCTTTAATTCCTGGATTCAACATGTGGCAGCAGTTAGTAAGTTCAACTGAAAATATACTTCTTCCGTGACCTGGGCAATTCTTTCATCAGTTCAAGAGTTGTTATTGGCACAAACCTCTGAACACAAATGTCCAGTCTCATCAAACAACCTCAGAAATACACATTAACTGCCTGTAATGTGCTCATTATCAAGAGAGTCTAGACAGTGGCCTGTTGAAAGAGCTTTATAAACATAGGTTCACAGAAGAAACCAGGTATTCTGAAACACAGTTAAGAAAAGTCTTTTGGATTTACAATGTGAATCACAATATACAGCTAATGGCAACTTCATTAACTCATTAAATGACAAGACCTGATGCATGGTCTAACAACTACTGTGATTTAATATGGTGATACAAGCAGATACCATCTACAGGCAACATGTAAAATAACTTAGAAAAATAACCACAAACGAAAGCCGCATACACTACTGTTTTCTAGCAGAGATGAGTGTAAATATATATTCACTTTTTCTCATTCAAGACCTTGAATTATGTCAGTGGTCCTCTTGGAGTCCTGTAGAACTGAATTAAGGACCCCTTATGGATGAAGGGAGAAAAAGAGAGAAGAGAAAACTGATGGGGAAAAAATAAACACCACCCAGACAGGATCTAGAACACATAAGGCAAGTACTCTACCAATAACCTACACACCCATCCCAACATGGGACCTTTTTAAAAGGTGATTAGGCCATAAGGGCTATCCAGACATAAAATGAATTAATGGTGTCATTTGGGGAACAGGTTGGCCAGCATGGGAGTGTCACCCCCTTTACCCTTTGCTTTATGTGCTTGCTTGCCCACTCCCCATGTTATGACACAGTATGAAGGCCATCACCAGAGGCCAATAGCAGCTCCATCAGCCTGGAGAAACAGGAGCTACATAAACTTCCGCTGTTTACACATTACCCTAACTGTGGTATACTCCTAGAGCATCACAAAGCAGACTAAGACATGCTAGAATCTGCCATGTACACTCTCAGGCTTGCCTCTCTCAGGGTCACATTCCTCATGCTAAGACTTTGAAGAAATAGTAGACTATAGTATTCCATTTCAATGGTGTTAAAATTTGGGAATCATGAAAGCTGCTTTTATTTCTTCAGTGTTCACTATGGGCTGAAGGCCTTTAAAATGTTCTTTTAATCCTTATAGAACTAACAATAATCACAGGTTCCAATTATTTAATCCTATGCAAAAGAATTTCCATGCATCTCATTGAATTCACTAACACTAACAGGATCATCAGATGTGTAATGAAGGTTCAGGGAGAAGCAGCTTTCCTGAAGGTCACGTGCTTTTACAAGTGGTAATCTCAGTTCCTTTCAGAGCCCAGAAATGAATCTCACACTGCCAGTTCTTATTTTACTCATCAGTTGCTTGCATAAGATTATACCTACCAAGGAGTCTTGGGAGAGCCCAGGACTGTCTAACAATCCATGTCCCTCAAAAAATTAAATGAAGAGTGATAGACAATTCCTCTTCTGTCATGAGCAAACTCCAGTTGTATCTCGGACTCTTCTGGGTCAGTGTGCAAGGCCCCAGGAACAGAAAGAGGAGAAGTAAAAGAAAAACTCCACTGTCCTTCCTCAGCCATCCATGACCACCAATGCATCCAGCTGCACACAAAAGGAACAATTCTCTCCTTTCAACAAATGCTTCCTGAACACCTCTCGATTCTGTTATATGCTATGTCATGCTTCTTTCTAAGTCTGTTGAACTGTAAGATTGGTTTAATAGCAACCAGAATTTTTTGTTTATCTTTGCGATTGTATTTTAATTATTTCCACTTTCCTATTTACAATATCCACAAGAGTTGTGTTAGCATAGGAGATAAAGAAGTACGGAGATTAACGTATCCCCTAAAGTTATCCTCATGGAAAGTTTGCTCTTCACACAACAAAATATTCAAAATATAGAAAAAAAGGAGTATTCACTTAATGACACGATTCAGCTGCTAAATGGACTCTTACCTGGAGTCTAAAAAAAAATCACTGTACTTTTTTGCTACATTAGCCAGTATATTTTCTTCTTAAGTCAATTGGAGTTGGACTTTCTATTATTTGTAACTGAAAGCAATTCATGTCAGGAAATAGTGAATGTTCACTAACTACATAAGTTAGTCAGTGCAATTCTTCCACACCAAGAGCCATCCCCAATAGCCATACTTTCAGTTCTAAATGTATGAGTTTATTAAGTATAAAGTAAAAAAAAATGCTAAAGAAAAATAGCATGTAGGAGGTATTTAAAAGTGCTAGACAGATAGTAAAATATCACCAAAGCAGGCATCTTGAAACATCCAGCAGAAACAACTAGATTAGCCTAATTGAAAGAACAAACAAAAGTAACATCACCAAATCGGCCAGTTACAACATCCAGAAAAAATGTTTAGGGAAAGTCTATTAAGACAGTCATGCTAGAGTGTCTGATATAGAGATTTTCAGACAAATTAGGGCATTCTCTCCTTAAGCGAGTTCTACCTTTCATTCTGTAACCGGCATTTATGAATGTATGTATATTACCACAACCAAAGTACTACACAATGCAATCTATTTGAGGTCCATATATTTTCCCAAGATTAAATATCAGAATAAATGCAGTGAATAGAACTGCTTCCTATTGATCATATTCAGTGTATTTACATGAACTACTAATGACAGAAGAGCTATGTTAAAGCTACAGGGGAATAGATCACACGTAAAACTGAAGTAAGAGTAAGTAAAGAAATGGTTTCCCTACCTATGGTTTCCCTACCTCTGTTCTCAAGAGTAAAATATTTTTAGTACACATAGCTGCTTGCTGTTTTTCTTTCTTCCTATTATAGGGCTAAGGGGCCTGCTCCCTGGCATAGAGTAAGCCAAAGGCGTACATTAGAGGTAGAAAGAGACACAGAAGAAGAAAACCACAGGGGCAGACTGAGACAATTAATAGAACATCAGCTTTTATACCCAATAGCCATTCTAATGGACTCTTTAGGTCATTTTCCTGCTTAGAGAAAGGATGTAACCTAGAGATGCATTCACATTTTCTGCAGTCATCAGAAAGAAATTATTTTTGTATCTTATGCCACTTTTTTTTTTTTTTAGTTTCTTGAGTCAGGGTCTCTCTGTGTGACTGCCGTGGTTATGTTGGAACTCACTTTGTAGACCAGACTGGCCTCAAACTCACAGAAATACACCTGCCACCTGCCTCTGCCTCCCAAGAGCCGGTACTAAAGGTGTGCACCATCACCACTTGGTGCAACGCTAAAATTTTTAGAAACATTTCCCCTGATATGCTGTTCACCAAAATTGCAAATGATGCATAAAGAAGAAAAAATTAAAAGACAAAAATAACTTTTCAAATAAAATTAACTCATTTCACATTTCAAGAGTACTCAGTGCAGCACCCTTTGTACATATAAGACAGTGACATGAATAACCAGGCAGTTTGTGGTTTCCTGTGTGGCCACATGTAAAAGTGCCAACAAGGTCTAAAAGAATTGGAATATTCTCTGAACATGTATACCCAATTTGTACAGGAGACTCATTCAAAATAATTAGGGATGAGTTTTCATTAGGAAGACTGTCAAGTCTGAGTCCACCCTGGACTATACAGTGAGGTTGAGTTCAACCTAGGCTCCAGAGTGAGATATTGTCTCAAAAAGAAGAAAGGGAGGGAGGGAAGGAGGGGGAGAGGGAGGGGGGAGAGAGGAAGGAGGGAGAAGAGAAAAAGCCCACACAATAGATGGTTGATTCCTAATAACTTTCCCATCCCCAATTTCACCAGTCTGATGTCATTTCTCTCAACAAAACCAATGAAGTCAAGGCTCAGGTTGATACATCATTATTCTGTGCACACGGTCTGAGGAAAATGATACATTTCACCACCATCTCTTCAACAATCTAAACCTTCTTGTGAGGAGGCTTAACCGAAGCTCTCCAGTTTCTATTACCTGTAAAAGATTATTTGGCTAGGATCATTCATGGAGAAGGCAAGGTTATAGAGGCCATGGGTACTTACAAATAAATAACTGACCACACTACAGTCTCATAATCATCGGTATCTGAACCAGCACATGTAGTTTCTGCTTCAGCTTGCTGCTCTGCTAGAGTTGTGTGCAAAAATAATATAGTGTGTTTCTTCACAAAGTCTTGGCCAAGATAGCTAAATCATAATAAAGATGATCTGGCCCAACCTTGAATCATCTGTCTGCTGCCTGACACAAGTGATCTAGCTCACTCATCACCTCATGTTTTAGAGGTGCTCATTAGCTCAATTTCCATCTGCTCTAGCATAAACGATACATACCATTCCATCTTTACAGTGGTGGGAAAACAGAGGGAAGGGTTATAGTAAGGAAATTTTGGACAACAACATCACACATTCAGTCTTTTCCCCTCCACAAAACAATCTTGCTTCTTGGAGACAGCAAGAAATAAACTTATTTTCTAAGTAGAAATCCGAGTCATATATTTCATTTAAGGGGAAAAATTCCCAAAGCCAGGTTGCTGCCTTCAATAGAGGGCAATTTTTCATCAGCTAGGTCTGTCAGATCCATTTTATTTCACAAATTGGACAGCCGAATCTTTGTGTTCTCTATCAGCCATAAAAAATGGTATTCTTTTGGCTGGTGATATTGGGCTTTATTTTTGGACATTCTTTTTTATCAAAGATGAGGAAAAAGACCTTGACAGTATTCAACATTTTCAAAAGCACATGATATTTATAAAGGATAAGGCCAGCACAAAACTTAAAACTTGTGGTAGATACTATTTCATGGACCTCAGACTACCTTTGAAATAAATCAGATACACAAAACACAAATATTTGTTGAGGACTTGCCATGTACCAGGAGCTGAAGTGGATAATTTCTATCAATCATCTTCTTCAATACTTACTAAATCCACTATGCCGGTGGTTTTATACCATTTTAAATATGAGAAAACTGGGCTAAAAAGAGATTGGTTATTGTTCCAAGGTGACACAGAGGGTAAATGACAGTAATGAAAGAGATATCTTGATAGAGGGGGGAATTTGGGGGTTAGGGAGAAACCTGGTGCCAGGGAATCTCCCAGGAATCCACAAGGATGACCCCAACTAAGACTCTTAGTAATAGTAGAGAGGGTGCATGAACTGGCCTTCTCCTGTAATCAAACTGGTGACTACCCTAATGGTCATCAGAGAGCATGCATCCAGTAACTGATGGAAGCAGATGCAAAGATCCACAGCCAAGCACTGGGCCAAGCTCCGGAAGTCCAGTTGAAGAGAGGAAGGAGGGACTGTACGAGTAAGGGGTTCAAAAAACATGATGGGAGGGGTGACCCACAGAGACAGCTGACCCAAGCTAATGAGAGCTCACGGACTCTGGACAGACAGCTAAGGAGCCTGTATGAGACCAACCAAGGCCCTCTGCATGTGGGTGATAGTTGTGTATCTTGGTCTGTTTGTGGAGCTTCTAGCAGTGGGATCAGGACCTGTCCCTGATGCATGAGGTGGCTTTTGGGAACTGTGCCCCACAGTGGATTACCTCACCCAGCCTTGAAGCAGGAATGGGGGAAGCTTGGCCCTGCCTCAACTTGATGTGCCATGCCTTTTTGAAGCCCATGGGAGGCCTGCCCCTTTCTGAAAGGAAGAGAAGTGGATTTGGGGGGGATAGATGGGAGGTGGGAGGATGGGACAGGAAGAGGGAAGGGAGGGAGAGGAAAGTATGATTGGTATGTAAAATAAATGAAAAAATAATAAAAAAAAGAAAGGAAACCAGGATGCAAATCCTACCCTCCAGGCTTAAAAAGTGAATACTCTGAATGGCTTACAATGAAGAACACAAGTCCTGTGTGCACTTTATACATTTGTCAATTACAGTGCCTGTCACAGGAGGACTTTGAATTGTCTTTTCCAAAACTTAGAAATATACAAGAAGCCTGTTACTTGTTTTACAAGGCGAACACAATCTTTGTAACTGAATTAGACAAAACTACCACACAAAAACATAGAAACATATGAGTCATAAGCACAGACACAAATACATGCAACAAAGTACTGAGTGAATTCTAGCCATCCTTAAAAATGAAACATTCATAGGTAAGATTTATTTCAAAATTATGAGTTTAGTTTAGCATGAGGAAATCTAAAGAAGGTTGAAGTCAGTCCTGTTAAATGGCAAAAAGTGAGCAGGCCCTTTTGTACAATAGGAAACAATAAGAAATACTAGCATAACTATCAGAAAAAGAATATAATGAAGGAACCAGCTCCCCATTTCGGCAGCCATGACAGTAACACGTGCTCACCATGACCTTGCCTTGGTCACTGAGAGGTCAGATGCCTGCCTCGTAGCAAGGAACCAATCAGAAGTTAGCTGGTGGCGCTATGCTTTACAGCTCTGGGTGTGCTTTACTGACAAGTGCACAGCAATGACATGCAGAACATAGCAACCACCCTGGGAGGGCCTATGGGCCATAACAACCAATTGGCCAATCAACACAGGGCAAGCCCTCAAAGCCTGGAGGCTCACCAATCCTGAGCCTGTGCATACCCCTAGACACTCCCCTTACGCTGCCCTATAAGATCTCTATGCAGCTGGTTCGAGCTGTCTTTGCTGGCCATCCACCATGGCGGGTGGGTGAAAGACCCGAGCTAACATGGGGTTAGCTCGTTAAACAACAATAAAGCCTCATGCTGTATGCAGCAAGCTTTCAAATCCACCTGGTGATTGGGGTGACCTCGGTCCTGGCCTAAGACCCCGCAGGCCTGAGTTTTCTGGGGGGTCTAACAATAACACATGTCAGATGACATAAACTAGATCCACTACTATTCAAGGTAGGAATAAGAAAATTTATACCCATTATCATTGACTTTGGTCAACACCATTTTGAGGATTCTAACCAAAAGAGAAGCAGGGAGGGAGGAAAATGAATAAATCTTTCTTAACTTTATGATTACTATCTAAAAGTCTCAGAGACGCTATCAAAAATGTACTGACCAGTCTAATCAAATGTAGTATAAATATAACAAAGCTTGCTTTTATTATCTAGAGTTATCAGTCTTGGGGCTGGAGAGATGGCTCAGCACTGACTGTTCTTCCAGAGCACCCCGGTTCAATTCCCAGCACGCACATGGCAGCTCACAGCAACTGTCTGTAACTCCAAGATCCAACACCCTCACATAGACATACATGCAGGCAAAACACTGATGCACATAAAATAAATATAAATTAATTATAAAAAATAAGTTGCCAAAAAAAAGAGTTGTCAGTCTTGTTCCATAAATATCAGAGAGTAAATATCTCAGGCTGTGCTAGCCATGTGGCTTCTCTAGCAACTTCTCAACTTTACTACTGCTGCAATGAAGGCAGTCATTGATTGTGTGTACCTCAGTAAAAGTGGCTGTGTCCTAGTAAAACCATGTTCACAAAAATAGGAAAGTGGGCTGGATAGGGCTCATCAGTCACAGTTGGCTAAGACTCTACATCACACACACACATACACACACACACACACACACACACACACACACACACACACACACACGGGGTGGGGGGGAGACCAGGGGGAGCAAAGAGGAGACAGAAAAGAGTTATTTCAGAAACCAAGAAAATAGAAAAGCCTAGAAGTAAACCTTCCTATGGGTAATTTGAGTATATGAGTCAAAACTAAATTACAAATACTTTCAATCCAACAGTCCCATTTCTGAGGATTTATTCCAAGGATATAGTTAGATAAGGTCATAGAGATGTGCACACAAGGCTACTTACTACTATGTTATCTATTTATGTTATCCATGTGTTATTTATTAACAAGTTTTAGTCAGCTAGTTTTCAAAAGATATGAGTATGCATAAGAAGTTATGCATATAGACTCATAAGGGACAAAACTTACAATATATACAAATATAATTGTTTTGTTAGCAATTGTGTCTAAAGGTAGATTTATAGAAACTTTCTACTTTTTTAATTCAGTTAAATAAAAACACAGGTTTTGGAGGTGAGGGATGGCTCAGTGATTAAAGCACTTGGCAAGCAAGCATAAAGAGTTCAGATTCCCAGAACTCACACAAATACCCAGTGAGTATGGAAGTTCTTCTGTAATTGCAGCCCTCAGAGGGTGAGGAGAGAGGATCCCACCATATCAAACTAGTTATCCATGTCAGCCAGATTAGCCATATTGCCAAGTTCTAGATTCCATTGAGAGATACATGCTCAATGAATAAGGTGTAGAGTGATCAAGTTAGACTCACATTGTCAACCTTAGTCCTACACACACACACACACACACACACACACACACACACACTTGCTCCCATACACATGCAAACACATGAGCACACACATCACATATACACATGAGGAAAAATATCAGAAGTTTCATTTTTAAGAGAAACAAGCAGAGCAACTTTACTTTGCTCAACAATTTGCTCTCAATTCTACAAATTCTGAAGCAGCTCATAGACCATTTCTCAGCTTGGAGTTAGAGACCCCTTGGGCAAACCTCTTGCTTCAAAAATATTCATGTTGTAATTCATAACAATAGTAAAAATACAGTTATGAAGTAGGAACTGTATGGTTCGGGATAACCACAACATGAGGAACTGTATTAAAGTGCCGCACCATTCGAAGGGTTGAGAACCACTATCGTAGACAGCGTCTTCCTCAAACAAATCACGCCAATGCTGATTATAAATTTTATATTAAGATACCACCAACATAAAAAGAACATCTATCCAGAATTTTTGAAGTTTTCTTACTCAATGGTAGTCCGGCATGCATGAGTACATGCATATGTGTATGCGCATGCGCGTAATGAACACTCATCTGTCTTCCAAGAAAGAAAAGACACAGAAGGGAAATTGGAAATAGTCAATGATGGTAGAGGGGCTGAAGAGATGACTAGTGATTAAAAGCACCTGGTAGTCTTGCACGGCACCCACATGGTAGCTCACAAGCATCCTTAATGGGAGTTCTAGAAAATCATATGCCCTGTTCTGGCTTCTGCAGCATGTGGTGCACATACATGCATGGGAGCAAAACACTGATATACATAAAATAAAAGAAAGTGTTTTTTTTAAATCTTGCAGAGAAATAAGTATTTGTCTACAAATTCACTGCTCAACGTGTCATTTATGGCTCCACAGCACAGGAATCTCCTCTGTCAGGTTAGAGGAAACCCCCCCCCATATTCTTCAAAACTCTTATTTATAATTTATCAAGACTAAATTTAAGCATCCCAATTAAAAAATGTAAGCTTATGTGATTTATATCTATTTGTGAAAATACATTTTTCTCACAGTTAAAATAGGTTTCTAATTATTTTGCCAATGGTTTCACATTACATAAAATATACAAATTGGTGCATATTTAATATGCACACACATAAAATCTTGGAAAAATAGAGGTGGGAAAGAAAAAAATGCAATTCTTCTCAGGTCCCCAAAATTCTTTGTTACTGAATACAAGTTATACAACATACTTCACAGTTATCAAAAAGAGGGAAAATATGATTTGTATCCCCTCAAAACAATTACCTTAGTTGGGCGTTGGTGGCGCACGCCTATAATCCCAGCACTCAGGAGGCAGAGGCAAGCGGATCTCTGTGAGTTCGAGGCCAGCCTGGTCTCCAGAGCGAGTTCCAGGATAGGCTCCAAAGCTACACAGAGAAACCCTGTCTCAAAAAAAAAAAAAAACAAAAAACAAAAAATTTACCTTTCCTACTTTTGAAATCTTGCTACTCCCCCCTTAACTAACTTGCTCCAACAGCTTAACATAAAAATTAGAATCAACGCAAACACAGACTTGTCCAGCAACAGACGTTTCCAACTTTTGGCAGCAGTACTCAAGCACACATGAAAATATGTGATCGCACATGTGAGTATGTGTATGTGAACTTGTCATTGCTCCAGAGGTCATGGAAGGAAAGTGAGTGTCCTAAAACCTAATTTGGAAAATAACACAAACAATATGACAACCATGGGTCATCCAGAGTTCCCAAAAATGATGTCACAAGACCATGATGAGGTGTGAAGTATATTCTGTAAGCCATGAAAATCCCAAAGACAGTAAGGAAGAAATGAGGTTTACCTTGAACACAGTAGACAAATAAGTTTCTTGATATAGCATACTGGTCATTAACTATCTCCATGGTCTCAAGCTCTATCAAGTGTTATTTAACCTCCTGCAATAGAATTTGCTGTTGCATCATCAAGTGGAAAAGTAAAAACCTACAGTGGGCTTATGTTAAGGAAATCAGGGAAACTGAAATTCAGAAAGCCTTCTATCTTCTATTAAAACAGTTTTGGGAAATGAATTTGGTATAGTTTTAAAACTGGATAGTCCAAATTCAAATAATGATCTATTTTTCTTGTCAATTGCTCTGGAAAGAGTACCACAAAACTCTAGTAGAAACTTACCCTTCAACTTGAGGTCAACATTGTGTCTCAGCCAAGGATAAACTCCATAGCTGGGCATATCTTCAGGAATTGGGTTATTGTTTATCCAGCCATCACAGGCAAACCGGAAGAAATTTTCACAAGGATCCACAGAAAGATTTACTTTGCTCATGATGGCAGCAGCTATTTAAAAAGGAAATCATAGGATTAATAACAAGCACTGGAAATTGTGCACTGTTCTTTTCCAGATTAAACAAAAGTCTCAAATCAACCAGTTTGTAAACCCTGGCTTCAACATTTCTCCTCAAATGTCTCTCTGGATGAACTTCACCATATAAAATGACTACCTTCAACGTGTACAGGAGAAAGCTGGGTGAAATTACTGGTCCTAGTTTTGTGAGATTGTCCCCAGTCTCTCCAGGGTATAGAACTAGAATATAAATGGAACAATTGTTGGTCTTTCTTCCACTCTACATATTTCCCTGCAAACTAAGCTGGGTACACTTCCTCTGCAACAACAAAGTCCATTTGCCCAGATTCAAGTGGATTCGCTGGGCTCTCTCTGTCACTTTCTTTGATCAATACAAGTCGTAGGAATGGCTTCTTGTGATATCCCAAGCTAAGTATCTAAGAAGTCCTGCACCCTCTGCTGGGTCCCTTCAAATGGAGCCTTGGGACCATTCTTTGAAGATGTCTTCCTGGAAAGTAAGAGGCTATGGGAAGAAAATATAATTCCATACTCAAATACTGGCTGTCCTCAACCTCATAGCCATTCTCCTGCCTCAGCCTCCCAAGTCCTGAGAATACAGGTATGAGGCACTATACTTGGCTACATCTATGAGCTTTAAAAATTATTACAAAAATGAGACAAACAGAAGGTTCCAATATTCCTTATACTCATCTCTAACCATCTTCCAGCTGCAACACAATTGCTGGCTGAAAAGATGTACACCAACTAATTTTTCAAAAAACTGCCAATATTTTAATGACATTGGAAGGGTGACACTCTAAGCAATTTTTGTAACATAATTAATGCCAGAATACATTTCTCCTCGAAGTAATGAAAACCCAATGAGTTTTCAGCTAAAAAAGAATGAATAGCCCACCCCAGTACATAAATTTAGAGATGTAGGTTTTGGTTATGTGGGCAGTTCCTCCAGGTTAAAAAAAAAAAAAAAGATGTTTCTCTCCCAACCATTCTTACGGAAAAGGCAAACCACTGTTTGGAGTCATTGAAATGAATAGGCAAACACTCCAAATTTTTGTTTCGTTTTTGTATGTTTGGACGGGTTTCACTATTTAATCCTAGCTGGCCTAGAATTTGATGTGTCAACCAGGCTGGCCTCTAACTCGCCGTGACCCTCCTACCTCTATCTCTTCAGCACTAGGATTACAGGCATGAGTCACCAAGGCCAGGACGTAATTTCTATAGGACTTCTAATCCTCACCATTTTCAACTACTATCTTCAAAACAAACAAGTGGGAAAAGACTGGATTAAAAAGAATGATAAATTTCAAGTTGGTTTAAGTTTTTTTTCTTTTTTTTTCAGAACTAATTCCATTGTCTCTAACTACTCTTTTGCTTACTGCTACTATTTTATCATTGCTCTAATATTCAAAAGTATTAGGGCACACAAAAATCTTATGTCTGGCTTGTATCTGCAGTCAGTCTGTGCAGGCCCAGATGGAATCTGCTATGTGACACCTCAGGGACACAGATCACACAAGTCCCAGGTGCACACAATATTTACAGTCACTGGGGGAGCTCTCACACGCACTTCGACTCATATAAGCTCACTGCTTTCTGGCTTCCTTCCCCAGCCCCCCGCCGCCCCCAATTCCTAAGTGCCTCTTCTCCATCTCCTTGGGTTTTCTCACAGGTACTAAGGAAAACTGCAAATTCAGCTCTGACCTCGGCCCTGACAGAAAAGTGAAAGAATACATCACTCATGGTGAATTTGGAAAGGAGCC